>NC_142529.1:8827116-8887116 GCF_964205215.1 Stylophora pistillata
ATCTCGCAAGTTTTCAATATTTTCCCATCGCGTAATCCTCTAGCGGCGAGGATTTTCTCTTGAGAAGCCACTCCAAAAGCGTTTAGTCCAACTTCAAGCATATCTATAATCTCCTCCCATTTCGTTTCAAGTGTCAAATCTCCCAAACCTTCGCGACGGATTGCAATTGCAACAATCTTGTTTTTGTCTAGTCTATTCTCGATAGCTTCAGAATAAAGCCAGTGAATGCATTTATGATATTGCCTGAGCCGATGAATGCCACTGGTATGGCTGTTTTCTGGATCCATTAGTCCTTCGCAAAGATTCGACACTCAGTTCAGTTTGGTTCTTATTTCTTCCACCCAGCACATACAGCTTTCCATTCAGACAAACCATACTACCATTGTAAAGTGGAACATTCGAGTTCGTAATACATTGCCACTCATTTGTGAACGTAGCGTACATCTCGCAAGTTTGTAATCTCCCTCTCCTCTCTGTTCCTTCAACTACGAATATTTTTTCTCGGGAAGCCACTCCGAAAGCTTAGCCCCTCTCCTCTCGCATGTCTGCGATTTCCTCCCACTTGTTTTCTACGGTGTTGAATCTCTCAGCTTTTGCGACGTATTCCGTTGCGACTAGATCCCTCCCACCAAACACACTACGGATGGCTGCCGGCCGCAACAACGCAAGAATTACTTATGCACTGTTGTAAGGATGAGTGAATTTTCTGCTGTGTATACTACTCTACGTTGTACCTGTTCGTAGCAGTTTTGTAGAGGTCAACTTCAACACGGCATGAATTTCTCCCAAACAACTGCCACCTTTACAAGACCTGCTTTCAAGTTTAACTCGGACCAAACGTTTAAAACAGGATCCACCTCTCTGCATTTTGGTAAATGGTAAATGTGAATAACTGCCGGACACCATCTGAGTTAAATGGGCAGCCTTGTCTTTCAGACCATCTGGTAAGCGCATCCGCAGATCCTCTTCAGGGAGATAACAAAAAGCGTACTTGTCACCACGGGCAACAATAACACGTGTATAATGGCCCTTTCTGGGTGACTTCGGGACATCGTCACCGGCAAATGTAGCCATCGTTATCGTGGCATCTAATGTCAGCCTCAAACAAACAGCAGTGTCACGAACAAGTTCTTTTGTCACCACATCCTCCAGACAGTCACGCGACAGAAAACCCAATCGACCGTAACCAAACAATTCTTCAAATGTTGCTATTCGCTCGTTCCTTTTTTGGTTAACCCAATCTAGTATGATTTTATAAACATCAGCTTCCTTTTTTACTTTTACTGATCTCATCGGATAATGTCCACCTCTCGATCTCTTTAGCTTCCAAGTGCAAAAATTCATCCATTTTTGCCACGGACACGATGGTCACGTAAATAAAACGCCTGCTGGTGTTGATAAGCTCGTCACAATCGTATTTCTCAGCGAGGTAAAAGGTTGAAATACAGTTCATGTGTGGCATTTCCCGTTCCAAAAACCGCCATGAAACACTAGTTTTCAAGCTTGGTATGATCAGACAATTTCCTGCAGCGATCAGTTCCTTAGCATTCTCCTCTTGGCTGCCCATTTAACGAAGCCTGAAATCTCCCCAAATCGAATAACCACTTCGCGAATCTCCTTCATGTCGCTTTGAACAAGCTTGAAAAAGAACGAACTTGCAGCGGAAAGAACATTCTCTCTGTTATCTTTGGAAAGTAATGTCGCATAAACAATCTTGTCTTCGCTGTATATTGAGGTACTTCATCGATTCCACACAGAACAACACTTCTTTAGCAGCTGAGATAGGCTCTATATCTTCCCTAATTTACAGAATATCCTTATTTCCCCCAACAGATTCGCTCATAATGTTGCTGATATTGAGGAACACAGGGCAAAGATATCGAAAGCGGAAGTATAGCTGGTTCCCAATTTTTCATCTCAGTTCCCGAGCCCAGGCCGGGAGAACTCTGGAGACGAGAAGATTTAAGCGAGCAACCGAGCCGGATGAGTTTAAAAAGAATATTTTGTTAACCAAACATTTTACTGGCTCTGAATAGAACAAGAGTTACTGATCAAGATACAGTTGGGCCACTGAAAGATTACCGCAGTTGATTCTGACGTGACTCGGGTACGAGCATAGCTACAAACAGAGATTCGATCAGATTTTATTACGTTGTAGGTTTACATACACATCTTTGCTAAACTGTGACCATTCTTTCCTTTATAATTAGACTAATCCTTAAATTAATCAATACCTCTGTCTAATAATATCTGTTTAGGAAACCTAATTTTTTCAGATATAGAACGGCTTGTCCATTAACATGTTGCTATTTCCTAGCCGTTTTCGTAATTTTTTGCATTGCCATTTAATGTAGTGCTTTTAAAAATATATTCGAAAAATGTATTGTATATTCAAATATATTCGAAAAATGTATTAAAATGTATTCGAAAGATTCAACTTTCACTGAACACACAGAGATAAAATTTTCTAATAACTAAGATTTTCTTTTTTTCTGTTTTTGCATTTGGGTTTTCGTGTTTAAGAATAAAGACAGTGATTCTGATTGTCAATCAAATTCTCTTTGTCAACTCCATACGAAATGTAAATAGAAGAGTGTGGAGAATATGAATACTGATGTTAAGGTGTAAAGGGATAAAGGCAGTTTTTTAGTTTGGAGCAATTGCTGTTCTGGCATTTTATTTCTTGTTTAATAGTTTAAAAACAAATATTACACCGCAGCCAAGGGGCTGAATTGCCTAATATTTTACAATGATATACTATGTTATAATAGATACATACAGGAGTATAATACATACAGAAATATAATAAAAATTACAATTGTATCAGAAACTATAAAAAGATAAAATGTCACTAAGATCGAGTAATACTAGGTAGGCTTGATCAATCGAATATTCACACAGTGTTGTTTGCTAGTCGACCGACCATTTTGGTCGATTTCTCTGTTTCCAACAAGCCCATATACACCCCTTGTGTAAAACAAGGCTGATAGTGTCTTATCCTAACAAGCAATCAATGTTAAAGGTAGTAAGCTACCAAAGGTATCCAAAATCATATGCACAACTCTCTAGTGAACCAGAGTATAGATGCAAGTATTCTAACCAATCAGAAGCAGCCAAAATGGTCCTCAGTACTGCGTTTTCCCGCGCCGCTCAGTGTAGGTTCCATCCTCCCCGCGCAAGGAACGCTTAATTAATGCATTTGCTCTGGTCCGTGGTGCAGTTATTCTAACAACAAATCAAGGATTCCTTTCTTCTTATCCACTGACATATCTCTGTTTATCGAATTCGCCATTCAACTTATTCGTGAAAAATTCGATTTTAAATAATCTAATCCGTAATCCGTAATTATATAAGTTCTTATAGAGAAACTTGTACACATATTTTGAAAAATGCGGGCAGACCCGTTTTTCTACGCATCTGGTACTTAGGACGTCACGCATTGTAGACTCTCCTCGTTACAGGGTGAGAGAATTGCGTGACATCCCAAAAATAAATGATAAGAGGGGGCATTCTTCAGTACCCCGTTAACCCTTTACATGCTAACATCAGTTTGCATGTTCTCCATACTGTTCTCTAAAAATTTCTTTTGCTACCGTTTTTTATGGAGAATGTGGTTAACAATCAAGAGCTTTTTGACCTCACGATCATTTTTTCAGTTTATGACTTTCATGTGTGATATTGTGGGGAGAAATTCGATGCTGATCACCCCAAGGGTTTAAAGGATTAAGGAACAAATCCCGTTATGTTTGGCCTTCAGTGATAAGTATGGTGAGAGCACGACGTCAAAGGCATAAATATGTCAATGCGATAGGAGTACTGACCATAAAGAGGAAGTGCTAATCGAAATAATGGCCGGTTAATCGTACCCTTTACTGTTTTACCGGCAACTTTATTGGTTGATTTACGCATTACAACCAAGTGTGGGGCATGCATCTCTACAAAGATAGATCTAGTAGCGAGAAAAGGAAGTGCGTTTTATTCTGCACTGTGTATTTCGCTGAGTTCAGCAGGTTTCAAATATAATTCCTCAATGGTAACTGTAAGTGCCCCTATAGCACGAGTTCTGTTTCGTTGTTTGATTTAGTTAATAATCCTTTAAGTCACACTAGGTGGCTGATCACGCACTCCTAAGTGTAATTCAATGTAGACGATAAAAGGCCTTTTGATCAGTTTGGTAAGCACTTGCTCTGAGGAAAGAAATCAGTAAAGGAAAGAAAGGAAAGGTTTAATCGATTTCTACTCTCGCCAGATCCGGCAATAATGTAAGTTTGATGTATCTGATGCATTTCTTCGTTTATCTGCATGTCCCTAATTTCTCGAATCAATTTTTAGTTTCACGGTACAATACAATAATAAAGAAGGAGACGTTCCCTAAGAAGTTTGGTGCGGTACGTTGTATTTACCAGTGCATTTTGTGCGGTCCAACTAGCGGTGGACAAGCGCCGATATCGTAACCATCTTTCCTCATCTATAGTAAGCTAGTCTGTCCGTTGAGACCTGTTTCGTCTTCTTTTTGACTTCAGAGGCAGTCAGTGTGAAAGTTGAAGTCGGGTGCTGTAAACATGACGACACATGCAATCTTCTGTGAGAGAGTTTAAAGTAAAAGGTTTACAGCAAACGCATGTAATCCTTAGTGAGAGAGTTTAAAGTAAAAGGTTTACAACAAACGGCAACTGGTCAAAAGTGACCACTGATTTAACTCAGCCTTTCATAAGGTGAGCTACTAAATTAAGAGCATTAAAAAAAACGAATGCCTCTGCCTGCTGTCTACCACGAACATCATGGCTAAATCCAAAGATGAAAAGTGTCGGAGAAACTACTTTCCGACATTCTTTAATTTGTTTAGTAATTCTCTGGAGAGCTTTAGAACACAGGCAGTGAATACTTTTTCATTTCCTTTGTCAATGTTCGTTACTGGTACGGTTGTTTTCTGGATCCATTGTCCATTTGCCTGGTGAAAATATTCAACACTCAGTTCAGGTTGGCTTCTCTCATTTAATCCACCCAGTACGTACAGCTGTCCATTCAGACAAACCATATTACCATAATAACGTGGAATATTCAAGTTCGCAATGCATTGCCACGCATTTGTCGATGTAGTGTACATCTCACAAGTTTGTAATTTTCCTTTCCTGCTTATTCCTCCAGCAATGAAGATTTTTTCTTGAAAGGCCACTCCAAAAGCTCGGACCCTTTCTTCTCGCATGTCTGCAATTTCCTCCCACTTGTTCTCCACGGTGTCGAATCTCTCAGCTTTGGCGGAGTAAGCCCCGGTGTCTAATTTCCACCCACCAAACATGTATAGATGGCTGCCGGCTGCAACAACACAAGCATCATCTCTACCCTGTCCATGAGATGAGTGAAGTGTCTCCCATATATACTGCTTTACATTGTACCTCTTCGTAGCAGTTTCCATGCGAAATGTGTCAACATCAACAGCATAAATTTCTCCTTTAAGAACGGCCACCTTTGCATAACTTATAGTTAAGTTTAGCTCAGACCAAGCGTTAAAAAGAGGATCGTATCTCTCTGACTTTTGAGAGCGCGAAAAGGCAAACAACTGATCACGGAATTTTATCATCTCAGTTGAACTGGCGTTTATGTCCCTCAGACCATCTGGTAAGCGCTTCCACAGGTCCTCTTCAGGGAGATAACAAAAAGTGTACATGCCACCACGAGCAGTAATAACACGCGCATCCTATCCCTTTCTCGGTGACTTCGACAGATCATCTTCATCGACAAAAGTAGCCATCTTTGCAATAGCATCCATGACCAGCTTCACACAAGCCAAATTCTCACGTACCAGTTCGTTTGTCACGACATCCTCCAAACAGTCACGCGACAGAAAACTTAATCTAACGTGACGAAACAATTCCTCAAATGTTTCTTTTCGCTCGCTCTTATTGTGTTCAACCCACTTCAGTATGATCTTGAAGACGCTGACTTCCGCTTCCACTGCAATCTCGTCACTTAAAATCCACCTAGACACTTCCTTAGCCTGCAAACTCAGAAACTCATCCTCTTCTCCTATGGACGTGAAATTTTCGTTGATGAATTTCCTGCTGTTGTGTATTAGCTCCTCACAATCGTATTTCTCAGCGAGGTAAAAGGTCGAGATGCAATTTGAATTAGACATTTCTCTTTCTAGAAATCGTCCTGAAACAGTTTTCAAGCTCGGTATGATAAGATAATTCCCTGCGGCGATCAGTTCCTCGGCATTCGTCTGAGTCACTTCCACAGTTCCAGTGTAGATGAATTCTAAGACATCTTCCATAACAGATCCTGGAATCTCCTCAAAATGAATAATCCCTTCGCGATTCTCCTTCATGTCGCTCTGCAGAAGCTTGCAAAAGAACGGACTTACAGCGGAAAGAACATTTCTGTGAGCCTTTAGTTCTCTGTCGTCGTTCGTCACCAAAGTAATGTCGCACAAATAATCTTGTTTTCGCTGAATGTTTAGGCGCTTCAACAGTTCCACACAGAAAGTCGATTGTTCAGTGGCTGAGATGGGCTGTAAATCTTCCATCTTTAACAGAGCGTCCTTATTTCTGTCGGCAGATTCTGCTCAAACGTTGTTGATAATATGGATTACACTGGAAAATTTCGAAAGCGGAAGTATGGTTCCCACTTTCTTACATGCCCGCTCGATTCTTCTTTCCCGAGTCCACTGGGAGACTGTGAGGGGGAGTAGTAAAACAATATTAATTTCGGGGGACTGGAAGAACCTCGAGAGAAAGAGGGAAATTCAGACGCTGGATTCTCTTGGGAAAATATTCTGTTGATACGTTTGGGCAATGTATCACACGGATCAACGAGCGCTTTTCATTCCACTAATTTATTCTTGTTTTTCTCGTTGCCATGTTCCCACCAATAACGTAGCTCCATTCTCTGCCTTTAAAAGCACACACAACCCACAATTCCTCTATTCGCTCCGACGAAGGGCTAACGCTCGAAACGTCAGCTTTTTTAATCGTTACGGTGGCCAATTTACCACTTCAACTTCGTTGATATATCCAAGTTATAATGTTTAAATAGGAATTTGAATTGTTCAAATCCAACGTGCACGAAATTGACTAAGGACCGGGCGAGAACTGATCCCCCCTCCATTCCCCTGAAAAACCATACGATCCCCTGAAATCCTCCACGCCCCTCCCCCCTTCCCCCGCCAGGGGCGAAATTTAAAAACTGGGGTGTAACGGCATAGGGCTTATTGATTAGGATGACAGGATGACCCTATTGTTCAAATCAGCAGAAATGATATTGAGTTACAGGCATCAGAGAGTCATTTTACTTTCCGGAAATTTCGCTCAAATGTCACTGAGCTGCGGAGAAGAGAAGAATAATACTTTAGCAGTTAAGGATAGAAAATCCACTGTAATTTTCAGGAAAATAAACGAAATTCGATCTGACTGAGTGACCTTAAAATACTTGCCAATTCCCATTATGCTTAAAACAAAATAAAACAAAACAATCAGTTACATTAAGGTATTGTATTCAGAAGGTATCTCCTCGCTTTTTCTCGATGACGTAAATTAACAATGTTAATCTATTCGGCTGGTGCAATGTTCGCTTCATTTCTTCAGAAAACGATTGTACCTTCAATAAATCAATACACCAATTTTTCTGCTCGAAGAAAGAAGTTCAGGCGTTTCGGTTTACTGAATTGAATTACTTTCGAGACATGATTTTCGAATTATAAATGTTGCAGTTTCGAGTTTGGGACTCCGTGCAGCTTAAGACGCTTCCTTTTCTAGACAGTGATTTTTTTTTTGTTTTTTAAAGATTTTACACTTTTAATTAACTGCTTATGTGGTTCCTGCATCATCTAACCTCAGTTTGTATCATTACTCTTAACGGGTTTTCGGTTTGGAGGAAATTCAATCCTAGTTTTGAGGAAAATATGCATGCTCATTATTCTACTTCCTGATAAGCTCCTTAATCCTTTAGCCCCTAAGAGTGACCAGCATCTAAATTCTCCTTACAATATCACCCCTGAATCACGCATCAAGGTCAGGAGAATAAAGGAAATGATCATTAACTGAGGAAGCTCTTGATAGTAAAACAAATTCTCCCAGTTAACACCCTATAAAATGTATAGAAAACAGTATGGAGAATATGCATACTGATGTTAGGGTGGAAAGGGTTAATGAGTGAGCCCATTAACACAGTGACAAGTCGCTTTTGACTGTAAAGGTGTCTAACAGGAATCAAGTTTAATGATGTAGCAGTCCAGTGCTTGCCACATGCCTGTACATGCCATGTTGCGATACGGAGTTTAACTATCAGATTAACAACCAAAAGCAGCCATCGCAGTATGACCTATGATTTTTCTCGGCCCCTCCTCGAGTTAATCCTTAGGCCAGTCAAATAAAATTCGTCGTGTATCATACACGATGAACTTTGTTTGCTCACCCATCGTCGGGAACATTATATTTAAGCTCTTTTATTTCGAGGCTGTAGTGCGTTTGAGGGACTACTCCCCAAGAACCTCAGAACACAGCCAAACAACAGGTATGAGGTGACTGGTGCCATTGTTGTAAGGATCCATGTGTCCTTAGCTGTGTCAAAACATTCAACACTTAGTTTAGTTTGGCCCCTTAAACTTTCATTTCTTCCAGCCAGTATGTACAGCTTTTCTTTCAGACAAACCATACTTCCGTAATGTTGTGGAATATTCAAGCTTACAACAAGTTGGCATTCGTTTGTTGATGTATTGTACATCTCGCCAGTTTTTAATATTTCCTCATTGCGTAATCCTCTAGTGACGAGGATTTCCTCTTGAGAAGCCGCTGCAAAAGCGTCGAGTCGTACTTCGAGCATGTCTACAAATTCCTCCCAATTGTTTTCAAGTGTCAAATCTCTTAAACCCTCGTGACGGATTACATTGTGTTTGGATCCTATCCACCAAACATATACAGATGGATGCCAGCTGCAGCAATATGAACATTCACTCTACACACTCCATCAGATGAGTGAAGTACCTCCCATGCTTACGACTTCGCATTCCCTTAGGTAAGCTAATATAAAAATTCAATGAAAGACAAATGCTTATGCCTGCTCTACGCCATTGTCTAAATATTAGGCTCTCTGATTCCACAGCTGTTAAATTTCTAGGAGACTACTCCCCGATTGCGACAATCTTTGATTAATCTAGTAGTTCTCTGGATAGCTTAAGAATAGTGCCAGTGAATGCATATTTATTTCTTGGGTCGATGATTGCCACTGCGATGGTTGTTTTGTGGATAAATTGGTCCTTTGCAGTGTCAAAACATTCAACACTCAATTCAGTTTGGTTCCTCTCATTTGATCCACCCAGTACGTACAGCTTTCCACTCAAACCATACTACCACAAGAACGTGGAACACTGAAGTTCACAACATATTGCCACTCATTTGTCGACGTAGTGTACGTCTCATAAGTTTGTACGTCCCCTGTCCAGTTTGTTCCTCCAGCAAGGAAGATTTTTCCTCGAGAAGCCACTCCAAAAGCTTGGCTTCTTTCTTCTAGCATGTCTGCGATTTCCTCCCATTTGTTCTCCATGGTATCGAATCTCTCATCTTTTGCGGAGTAATCCTATGTGACTTGATTTCTCCCACCCAACATGTACAGACGGCTGCCGGCTGCAACAGCACAAGCAATCTTTCTGCACTGTCCATGAGATGTGTGAAGTGTCTCCCATGCATACTTCTCTACATTGTACCTCTTCATAGCAGTTTTTCAGAGGTCACCATCAACAGCATAAATCTCTTTTTCAACAACGACTACCTTTGCAGAATCATTGCTTAAGTTCAGCTCGGACCAAGCGTTAAAAACTGGATCGTATCTCTCTGATTCGTGACAAACGGAGAAGGTGAACAACTGACAACGGAGTAATCATATGAGTTGTACTGGCGTTTATGTCCTTCAGACCATCTGGTAAGCGCATCCACAGGTCCTCTTCAGGGAGATAACAAAAAGTGTACTTGCCACCACGAGCAACAATAACACATGTATCATATCCCTTTCTCGGTGACTTTGGGAGATGATCTTCATCGAAAAAAGTAGCCATCTTTATAGTAGCATCTAGCGTTAGCCGTAGGCAAAGAGCACTGTCACGAACAAGTTCGTTTGTCAAGACATCCTCCAGACAGTCACGTGATAGAAAATACAGTCGAACGTGACTAAACATGAACTCTTCAAATGCTGCTTTTCGCTCGTTCTTCCTAAAGTTTACCCAGTCTAATATGATTGTTAAAACATCAGTTTCCTCTTCAACTCCCGGTTGAACTCCCGCCTCCCAGTTAGCTCAATTGGTTGAGCGCCGGACTGTTGTGCGGGAGGTCGAGGGTTCAAGCCCCGGCCAGACCAACACTCCAGGTCTTAAAATAACTGAGGAGAATGTGCTACCTTTCTATAACATCAAGAAATGGATAGACATTCTAGTCTTCTCGGATAAGGACGAATAAACCGTAGGTCCCGTCTCCTGCATCTATTAGTTAATTTGGTTAGGCAGGGGACGTTAAAGAACCCACTCACGAGATTACTGTGATGTGGTCTGGCCTGTTTACTGGGAATTGGGGGGTAGGGGGCATCTGTTAGATTCGCCTTTCATTGATTGTAAACTGCTTAGCAGTCTAGTAAATTCCCCCGCACAGTGTTGTAAAACGCCATGAGCTCAGGATATGAGCGCTATATAAATAAAAGTTATTATTATTATTATTATTATTATTATTATTATTATTATTATCATATACTGTAATCTCGTCGGACGAAATCCATCTCTCGACCTCTTTAGCTTCCAAGTGCAAAAATTCATCCATTTTTGCCACGGAAACGATGCTCTTGCTAATAAAACGCGTACTGGCGTTGATAGGCTCGTCTCAATCGTACTTCTCTGCGAAGCAAAAGGTTGAAATACAGTTAAGGTTCAGGACATTTTTCGTTTCAAAACTCGACCAGAAACAGTTTTCAAGCTCGTTATGGCATCAAATAATTTCTTGCTGAGCTGCGATCAATTCCTCGGCATTCTCCTGCGTTACTTCCACAGTTGCAGTGTAGATGAATTCCAAAACATCTTCCATAAGAGATCCTAAGATCTCCCCAAATCAAACCGCCTCCCGGTTAGCTCAATTGGTTAGAGCGCTGGATTGTTGTGCGGGAGGTCGAGGTCGATGGTTCGAGCCCTGGCCGGACCAACACTCCAGGTCTTAAAATAACTGAGGACAATGCGCTACCTTTCTATAATATCAAGAAATGGATAGACATTCTAGTCTTCTCGGATAAGGACGAATAAACCGTAGGTCCCGTCTCCTGCATCTATTAATGAGTTAATTTGGTTAGGTAGGGGACGTTAAAGAGCCCACTCACGAGTTTACTGTGATGTGGTCTGGCCTGTTTACTGGGAACTGGGGGGAGGGGGCATCTTCAAATAAGTTTCCTTCGATTGTTTGTAAACTGCTGATACAGTCCGGCTAAAGTACCCCGAAAAGTGTTGTGATGCGCATCTGATCATATCCACATGTTAATTTGCGCAATATAAATATTAAATTATTATTATTATTATTATTATTATTAAATAATCCCTTCTCGATTCTCCTTCATGTCGCTCTGAAGAAGCTTGCAAAAGAACGGACTTGCGGTGGAAAGAACATTTCTGTGAGCCTTGAACTCTCTGTTATCATTGGAAACCAAAGTAATGCCGCACAAATAATTTTGTTTTCGCTGCATATTGAGGCACTTCATCAATTCCGCACAGAAAGAAGTTTGCTTAACGGCTGAGAATAGCGGTAATTCTTCCATTTTTATTGAACAGATCCCTCCAAATATCTCCTAGTGATGTGGAATAAAAAGCAAGCGGAAGTTCTTACCTCGTTCCCATACCCCTCTTCGTCTTCGCCCAAGAATCGCTCCAGTGACTCTGGAGACGAGTTCAAGGAAACAAGATGTTGGACGTAGTTCATTGGAAGTGAGGCTTGGTGATTCTTAAAAAATTCCAACAGAAATAGTTTCCCGATAAAGATTTCTGAAAAGCTAAGCCTATCCCTCTTTCCTCAAACGTTTATAGTACACCAAGTAAACTGCAAGGAGAAGGAGCATTTGGTCGAAGACATAATGAATATTTCAACTGGATATTAGTGCTGCCCTGGACGATTTACGTGAGGTACAATTCGAAATATTCACTTCAATTTAATTACACATTGCACACAAGTCTGGTGCATGCACTTTTGGATAAATATATGAATTTTTTTTTTTCAATTTCTTTGGTTTGCTTCACAACTCTTGGCTTTTTTAGAGGGTTTTAGTCATCAGTGTCAAATTTAACAAAAATTTTGCCTGGTGAGTTACACTTTCTGGTAATCATGACAAGGTGATGTGGGAGGGCTGAAAAGGTTGAGGGGGGCTGGGCCAGAAAAAGCCGCCTTTGGGTTTCCATAATTATACACATTAATTACTCTAATGAATATATAGATCTTGGTATACTGTCATAGGAAACAACTGAGTAATGATCAGTCAGGTGTGTGGAATTTTAAAGTGTATGAGCATGTTGAAGCATGTGATAGTATGGAACATTTCTCTGAATTTATTTTGCACCAAATTCTAGCAATCAATCGTTCAGTGCATTGAAGCCACTGAAATTGGACTCAAAGGGAGAGGGGGGGGGTTTAAGTTATGGTTTTTGACAAAGCAGAAACCTGTGTGCTAGGAAGGTTGGCACTATTACAAATAATTGTGAATTCATTTTACAAATTGCCATTTCCCATCTATTTTGAAGTTATTTTCATCAAATAAACTAATCTTTACAGCATTTGCTTTCACATTAGATTAAACTTAGTCAATAAAAATTACGCTGGTATCTGGGATATCAGACCTGATCTGCTTTCTAGACCTGCAACAAATAATTTTACAGTGGAATTAACATTCCCCAGAGCTAAAATGACTGAAAGTGTCTTTTTCAATCCACATATTTTCTCATTTGATCAGGGGCTCTTTAAAAGTTTGCAAGTAGGAAGAGCCCCTGACTAAATGTGACGGAGGCAGGTTCTGATTTTGTTATTTGAACAACGAGACAGACTTATAGCCACAATAAAATTTATTTGTACAGGAAAGTACAAAAGAAATAATACTGATTAAAAAGAAAGGGTGATTGCAAGCAAATCCTTGGTAGAATAGGTCACTAACTTGAGGTTACACATACTGGAGTTACTTTTTTTGTGACCAAGAGGTTCTGAGCTTGTAAGCACTGGTCTTGACACTCTGAACTACTGAGTTAAACTAACTAACTGTACTTCTTTTATAAGGAATCGAACAATAGCAGGAAATCCTTTAAAATTTTTGGAAGTTAGGTGTGATCATTCTAAAGGAAATTTAGCTGCAAATCCTGTGTTTAGGATGGTTTGGTTATCATAGGAAATAGTTAGGTGTGATGGTGCGACTTAAAGGAAATTTATGGTGCAAATCCTGTGGGTATGATAATTTGATTATCATAGAAAATGAAATTTTAAAATTATAGCAAAAAATATTGCAATATCATGCACAATTGTGAGGCTGGTCACAGAAAGTTAACAACTCCTTTGGAAATACCACTGCAATTAACCCTTTACACCTCAACATCAGTATGCACATTCTCTATACAGTTCTATATTCATTTCCTAAGCTGCTGACAAGGAGAATTTGTGTAGCAATCAGGAGCTTTTGAAGTTGGTGATCATTTCCTCAATTCTCCTGATCTTAATGAGTGATTCAGTGATAATAGACTTTGGAGAAGTTAGATCGCAGTCACTCTTTGGGATATAATGACCAGATTATGCATGTACACTTGTACAACTTAAACAATAAGCAATTATTGGATGAGGTTGGGCATTATATCATGAATTGTCAGTGCAGAGGTCCGAGTTAATATCTGCCAAAGGCAAAGGCTGAGGCAGATAACACAGATAAAAGGTTTGAGAAATCATGATATCAAGCAAAACCCAAGTTCAATAATTGTTTTATTCTACAGTCATTAAACAATCTGCAAAAGAATACACCCGTGAGTTTGCAAAAGTTTGAAAACATTAACATGGACAAAGGACTTGGAGACCAGGCAGATTTGAACTTGACCTGATAACCCAATATCTGTTGTAGATATTGGGTTTTCATGTCAACTTCATACAGTATTGTATATTGACAGTATGCTCTGGACCAATCAGAGTTACATAGTAAGTTTAATGCATAATAATAGTTGTTAATGGTTAACTACAATGACGGCAAATGTCTTGGCATGCTCTTATGCCTTTGAATTGTTTCTGATTACTCTCAGTTATTTACCCCCCCCCCCCCCCCAAGAGCTCTACACTAACAGTAACCACTAGCCACAGATTAGTAGAAATTCAGTTTTGGCCAGTGGTTTTTTACTTCCACTGGCCAGTTTGACTAGTAAACAAACTGAAATTGTCATAACATCTAAGATGTCACTAGCCACTTGGCTAGTAAGTTGCAAAGTTGGTGTCAAGCCCTGCCCCCCCCCCTCTCTCTCTCTCTCTCTCTCTCCTTTATTACTACCAAGCAACATTGTTTGAGGGAAAGAGGGGAACTTTCTAGTAAAGTTATTTGCATTAAAATTATAAGACAAACTATTTTTGTCACTCTTTGTAGTTAGACATGGATCAACAGCCAGCATGATGGAAATATCTCTTATTCCCTCCAAATGCGGGAACTCAAGTAACATTTCAACCATGTCAAGTCTGATCTTTGCCCGTGGCACTGTAGTGCCTGCAAGAAACTTAAGGCTGGAATCCAGCTGAGGCTTAAAGCAACTCAGTATACTGTTATCATAAATAGCTAGCTGAGAAAAAAATTTGAAAAAGACGGAAATGAAAAAAAATTCTTTTGTTGTAGTGACTATGTAAATTTATTACTTAATCTTAATACCTTTAACAGTGATTGATAACTATTGATACTGTAAAATTAGGTAACAACTGAATACATATATTGATATACATATAAATGGTTAAACATGCTGTGTGAAGGTTGTTTCACCTTAATTAAATACCCTAAAGTCCCTTAAAATCTAAACATACATATAAATATATTCACAAAAAAAGAGGAAAAATTAAGATAACAGATAACTGAATATTTTTACATAAAAAGTGGGGAAACTTTAAAAATAGGAAACCTTCAGAATAGCTAGTTGTATGCCTAGCTATTTAGAATTCCTTTTATGTTAATTTACTTAACCACACATTTAGAGAGGCATTAATTAAGTTAGCCATCTGAATTAATTCAAATAGAAAAACCAATTGTGCTTCGACGATTATTAGTTCTAATGAGTTTTTTGTACTATGTCAATTTTGAACCTTATGACTATTGTTATAATGTTGATATGTAGTTGATAAACATATCAATAGGTTATAAAAAGCTTTAGGGAGTAAACTGTGTTAATGCTGAAACATAAAAAGATAATAATAAAGAAAAACAGCTAGTATCACAAATTTAATAGTCAATCCCTAAGTTGTGCGACTGAGGTGCTACTGATATTTCATGTATCTGCCTTTGAAAAGTCCATTTTGAAGTCCACTTTATGTGCTCCATTGCCTGATCAATGTCACCCTAGGGTGACAGTAATTGTTTTGAATTAAACTCTTCTGTGTTTGATCTTCATGACTCCTCTGTTGCTAGTTTCCCATCTCTATTTTAACAACTTATCCTCAGACAAATATAAAGTGGTCTACGATATGGATTTTCCCAAATCCTACTAGACTCAAGCCATTAGAATTTTATGTTTATTTATTCTTCATTCAATTTCTACTCAAGGCAGCGTAAATTTCAGAGAAAAAATTAATGTCCTCAATCAAGCACACTAAACTAATTGCACAAATAGTTGATATACCCAAGAATACTTTCTGTTTTACCACAATATTGGCAGTGTAATGTCGAAATCTGATTGCTTAATTTGCCATTGTTGATAGGAGTACAGACAACGCTACTTGTGTCAACATATCACGCAACATGTCAGGCACTGATAGAATCATTTTATTTAACAACAATATTGTAGTAGAAAATAAATGGACAGAGGTTTTGTGAGGTCTGTATTCTTATCGACAACAATTTCTCACTACAGTAGTCATAATTTGTTGCGGATATACTTGGCTGCACCTCACGAGTCCACAAAATTTTGACCACTGATGATGAAGGTAATCAATCAAGTCATCCAAGAGTCATCTCACCCGAAGTCATGTTCCACGAGAACCTGAGTCATGTTGCCCCCCCCCCCCCCCGCAAAAAAAAAACTAAGTCACCAGAAGAAACAAGTACTTAAAAGATCAGACTTTAAGAGTACAGATCACGCTAAACCAATTTTGATTTGTTAACTACCTAATTGTAATGAGTCACCTCCAAAGGAAAAATTAACCAAGGGGCTTCTCCCCAACAACACTGAGTCTATCCAGCACTCCTTTGGAAAGCTTCAGTACACACCCACAGAATGTGTTCTTATTTCCTTTCTTAAACTTCGTCACGGGTACGATTGTCCTCTGAATCCACTTTGCCTTTGTTGGATCAAAACATTCTATATTCAGTTCAGCTTGATTTTGTTCATTCTTTCCACCTAGGACATACAATTTTTGGTTGAGACAAATCATGTTGCCATATTCACAAGGAGCATTCAAGCTCCCAACAAGTTGCCATTCATTTGTTAAAATATTGTACATCTCACATGTTTGCAATAATGAGTTTCCCTCTCTGTGCCTTCCACCAGCAACAAAGATTTTTTCTTTCATGGCCACTCCAAAAGCACCGCCTCTTTCTTCCTTCATATCGGCAATTTCCTCCCATGTGTTTTCCACAGTGTCAAATCTCTCAGCTTTAGCAACGAATTGACCTTCCCAAGGCCCCCCACCAATCACATGGACATGTCTTCCAGCTGCAACAACACAAGCATCAGTTCTGTAGCCATCGTGAGACAAGAGAACTTTCCCATGCACACAGCTCAACATTATATCTTATGACCGTGGTTTTGTCTTCACCATCAACCATCCCCACAGCATAAATTTCTCCTCTAACGACAACCATCTTGTAGTCAGCATCGTCCACGTAAAGGTCCAGTGTAGACCAACTGTTAACAACTGGATCATATCTCATCACATTGTCAGCAGCTTGAAAAGCATACAGCTGGCCACGACATTTAACAACGGGGTCAGTTTCCAAGTGCTCAGGGCAGCCGTCGGGCCTGTCGGCTAAACGCTTCCACTCGTTCTTCTCAGGAAGGTAACAAAAGAGGTATCCACTTCCACAAGCCACAATAGCGCTTGTTTCGAACCCTTTTCTCGGTGATTGAGGTTGGCTATCTTCATCTGAAAAGGTGGCCCTCTTCAACGCATCCAGAGCAGTCTTTAAACAAACAAAGTTTTCTCGGACAAATTCGTTCGTCACGACATCAATTAAGTACTCACCCGATAAGAAGTCCATTCGAACGTCACGAAACAACTTTTCCAATACTCCTTTCCGCTCACTTTTATTCTGTTCAATCCACTTTAAAATTATCTTAAAAACATCTGCTTCCACTTCGACCGCAATGTCATCACTTGATAGCCACCGTTCCGTTTCTATAACATCTAAGCGTAAGAATTCAGGCATTGTCGCTACGGACAAAAAGTTTGAAAGGATGAATTCCTGACTATTATCAATAAGCTCACCACAATCGTATTTCTCAGCAAAAATAAAAAGTTGAAATGCAGTTAGACATGGACATTTCTTGATCCAAAAATCGCCCCGAAACTGTTTTCAAGCTCGGCATCATCAGGTAGTTCCCAGCGGCGATCAATTCCTTAGCATTCTCCTGAGTTACTTCCACAGTTCCTGTGTAGACGAATTCCAAAATATCTTCCATAACAGATCCTGAGATCTCCTCAAATCGAACGATTCCTTCTCGATTCTCCTTCATGTCGCTCTGCAGAAGCTTGCAAAAGAACGGACTTGCGGCGGAAAGAACATTTCTGTGAGCCTTAAACTCTCTGTCGTCGTTCGTCACCAAAGTAATGTCGCACAAATAATCTTGTTTTCGCTGAATGTTCAGGCGCTTCATCAATTCCACACAGAAAGAAGTTTGCTCAACTGCTGACATTGGCTGTAATTCTTCCATCTTCTACAGGATACCCTTGTTTGCGAGGACAGATCCCTCCAATTATCTATTAGCGACGAAGATACCGAAAGCGGAAGTTCTTTGCGTCTTACTAAACTCTCCCGCGAGTTTCAATCCCAGGATCCCCTAAGAGACGAGTAGGAAAAATCGACGAAGCTTACCCGGTTTGAGATGCGCTCCAGAAACATACGATAAGTAAGAGGGATTAAGTGAGAAAAACGACGTGAACACGCCCATTTGTCACAGGTTTGGAATACAAATTAAAGTATCCAGCTCTGCTTCTCTGGTTCACTTCTTCAGTCTTCCTCTGTCTTCCTCTAGCCTGCAGTGCAGGCAGTTTTGGTGGTTTTCATCTTTCGAGTGTTTAGCCGCCGTGTTGGATTCGCTGCAGACCGGCAGAACTGCGGCGAGAATGCGAGAATATCGGAGTGGGTGGGGGGACGGGGAAGAAAAACCATTTTTCTTTCCCCTCCCCCTCCCTCTCTCCCTTCCCCAATTTTTCTCTCTCCCTCCCACCAGCTGGGTAACGTTTTACCTCGCCCCAACTTTCCACTGTTTTTCTAATTCAAGATGGCGGCCAGAACAACCGATGGAGATATCCACTCGCCCCGCCAAAATCCGCCTGCACTACAGGCTAGTCTTCCTCAAGGCCCACATCGAGGCAAATTTGGAATGGAACGATGACTTGGGGAACAAGATTTACACGGATGTTATATGAATGCCTACACTATTAGGTGATTATTTGGATTATGCATGTCATTAAAAATACGTACCTTCTAGTTTCTTTTTTCTCTGTTCTGCGTATTTTTTAGCTAAGTATTGACCACTTTCAAAAATGGCTGCCGGATTAATATTCTTTTGTTTAAATTCAAATTAGCCTTTCTGGCCTCGCTTAAGATAATGTATTCTTTTGAATTTTATACTGGAGAACGACGCCAGAAAGGCTGATTTAAATTCAAACAAAAGAATATTAATCCGGCAGTCATTTATGAAAGGGGTCTATAATCAACTTGACTTCTCTACTATCATTAAAAGCGAAAGGTAGCTAGATTGCATCAAGAGAAAATGATTGCAACTGAAAACATTCCTTCACCTTGGCAATTATTTCTCTTTACTCTTTGACACTTAGAGGACTTGATATCGAATTTCTCCCCACATTATCACCCCAAAATCACACAAAGACATGTGGGTATAACAGCATAGATACCCCATCATAGTAAGGCCTTCTAGTGTTCTATGGTCCCCTCATTTTCAGTTAAGAGGCAGTCAATTTTCTATTGTCCCAGCTTTATACTCCGTTGGCGAATGGCGAGAACTGACCCCCCCCCCATTTCCCTTGAAAATCATCTGATCCCCTGAAATCCTTCACCCCCCCCCCCCCCCCGCCGGGTTAAATTTAATAACTGATGACTGATTGAAAAGCATTGTGGGCATAACGGCATAGGGATTATTGATTGGGATGACAGAAGGACCCTATTGTTCAAACATTGCAGAAATATTGAGTTACATGTAGAAGGAGTTGTTTTCTTTCCCAGGAATTCCACTTAAATTTCACTTTTGCAACGAGAATTTATATAAAAACAGAGCTGCGAACAAAAGGAGAATAATACTTAATCACTGAAGGATAGAAAATTCACTATGATTTTCAGCAAAACGTGCGAAATTCGATTTGACTGAATGACTTTAAAATACTTGCCAAATCCCATTTCGATAAAAACAAAAAAACAAAACAATCATTCACATTAAAGGTATTATATTCACAAGTTTTCCCCTCGCTTTTTCTTAATGACGTAAATTAGCAATGTTTATCCATTCAGTTAGTGCAGTGTTCGCTTCATTTCTTCAGAAAATCATAATACCTTCAATAAATCAAGACTTCACCTGTTCGGCTCGATGAAAAAGGGGTCAGGCGTTCCAGTTTACCGAATTGAATTATTTTCGAGACATTTTTTTCGAACTATAAACGTTGCATTTCGAGTTTAGGACTCCATGTAGCTTAAGACGCTTTTTTTTCTTGACAATGATTTCTCTCTCTCTCTCTTTTTTTTTTTTTTTTTTTTTTAAGATTTTACACTTTCTGTTATTTGCTTATCTGGTTCCTGCACCTCATCATCTAACCTCAGTGTGTATTATTACTCTTAACGGGTTTTCGGTTTGGAGGAAATTTAATCCTAGATTTGAGGAGTATTCTACGTCCTGGTAAGCCCCATAGTAGGTCCATTCATCCATCCACGCAATGATAAGTCCGTTATGACTCAGAGGAGGAATCTCTGGAAAGGTGTCTAATAGGAATCAAGTGTGATGATTTAGCAGTCTAGTGCCTATAAATGCCATGTTGCATACAGAGTTTAAGTATGAGATTGACAACAAAAAGTGGCCGTCGTAGGATGACCTTTGGTCTTTTTCGGCTCTTCCTCGGGTTGATCTTTGGACAAGTAAAAAAAAAATCATCTTGTATCATACACGATGAGCTTTCCCTGCACGCCCTTTGTCGTGAACGTAATATTTAAGCTGTTTTATTTCGAGGCTGTAGTACGTTTGAGGGACTACTCCCCAGCAACCTTTAGTTTGTCGAGTAGTTCTCTGGTGAGTCTCAGAATACAGCCAAATAACGGGTATGAGGTGACTGGTATTTTTGTTGTAAGGATCCATGTGTCCTTAGCTGTGTCAAAATATTCAACACTCGGTACAGTTTGGCCCCTCTCATTTCTTCAACCCTGTATGTATAGCTTTCCTTTCAAACTAACCATACTTCCGTTGTATCGTGGAAAATCCAAGCTTGCAACAAGTCGCCATTGGTTTTTTTGACGTATTGTACATTTCGCAATTCTTCTATATTTCCCCAGTGCATAATCCTCTAGTGACGAGGATTTTCTCTTGAGAAGCCACTCCAAAAGCGTTTAGTCGTACTTCGAGCATGTCTACAATTTCCTCCCATTTGTTTTCAAAGGTCAAATCTCTCAAACCCTCGAGGCCTACTCTGGGGCCTTAAGTAGCCGTACCTTTGGGCAATTTAAGGCGACTTAAGCAAATTGGTAGAAAAAACGTTGCGACTTTAGGCGATTTAAGGCGACTTAAAGCGATTTTATTTGACTGAAGTGATAACTCAAAGTTAGCAACAGTCTCCATAAAATTTAAAAATATTTGCAGAATCCCTTAGAATAAACACAATATAATTAGAGTGGGGTGAATGCATATGGGGTCAATATCACCCCTGAATCACACATTAAGGTCAGGAGAATAAAGGGAAAGATCACTGACTGAGGAAGCTTTTGATAGTAAAACAAATTCTCCTTGTCAGCACCCTATAAAATGTATAGAAAACAGTATGGAGAATATGCCTACTGATGTTAGGCTCTAAAGGGTTAATGAGCCCATTAACACAATGAAGAGTCGCTTTTGACTGTAACGATGTCTAACAGGAATCAAGTGTAATGATGTAGCAATCCAATGCTTGCCACGTGCCTATACCTACCATGTTGCGATACAGAGTTTAATTATGAGATTAACAACAAAAAGCGATCACCGCAGTATGACCTTTGAATTTTTCCGGCCCCTCCTCGAGTTAATCCTTAGAGCAGACAAACAAAGATCATCGTGTATCATACACGATGAACTTTGTTTGCTCGCCCTTTGTCGTGAATGTCATATTTAAGCTCTTTTATTTCGAGGCTATAGTGCGTTTGAGGGACTACTCCCTCGAGTAGTTTTCTGGTGAGTCTCAGAACACAGCCAAACAACGGGTTTGAGGTGACTAGTGCTATTTTTGTGCTATTTTTGTCTCTAACAGTGTCAAAACATTCAACACTCAGTTCAGTTTGGCCTCTTTCATTCCTTCTCCTAGTATGTATAGCTTTACTTTCAGACGAACCATACTTCCGTAATATCTTGGATCATTCAAGCTTGCAACAAGTTGCCATTGGTTTGTTGACGTATCGTACATCTCGCAAGTTTTCAATAATTCCTCATTGCGTAATCCTCTAGTGGCGAGGATTTTCTCTTGAGAAGCCACTCCAAAAGCGTTTAGTCGTACTTCGAGCATGTCTACAATCTCCTACCATTTGTTTTCAAGTGTCAAATCTCTTAAACCCTCGCGACGGATAACATTGTGTTTGGATCCTTCCTTCCCAACATACACAGATGGATGCCAGCTGCAGTAATACGAGCATTCACTCCACACACTCCACCAGATGAGTGAAGTACTTCCCATGTGTACGACTTCGCATTTCATTAGGTAAGCTGGTATAAAAATCCAATAAAGGAGAAATGCTTATACCTACTCTACACCATAATCTACATATTAGGCTCTCTAATTCCACAGCTTTTAAATTTCTGGGAGACTACTCCCCAATTGCGACAATCTTTAATTTGTCTAGTAGTTCTCTGGATGGTTTAAGAGTAGTGCCAGTGAATTCATATTTATTTCTTGGGTCGATGATGACCACTGGTATGGTTGTTTTGTGGATCCATTAGTCGTTTGCAGTGTCAAAACATTCAACACTCAGTACAGTTTGGTTCCTCTCATTTGATCCACCCAGTACGTACAGCTTTCCTTTCAGACAAACCATATTACCATAAGAACGTGAAGCACTGAAGCTCGCAACATATTGCCACTCGTTTGTCGATGCAGTGTACATCTCAGAAGTTTCTACGCTCCATGTCCAGTCTGTTCCTCTAGCAACGAAGATTTTTCTTTTACAGACCACTCCAAAAGCTTGGCTTCTTTCTTCTGGCATGTCTGCGATTTCCTCCCACTTGTTCTCCACGGTATCAAATATCTCAGCTTTTGCAGAGTAATCCCATGTGACTTGATTCCTCCCACCCAACATGCAGAGATGGCTGCCGGCTGCAACAACACAAGCATTCTTTCTGCACTGTCCATGAGATGTGTGAAGTGTCTCCCATGTATACTTCTCAACATTGTACCTCTTCATAACAGTTTTCCAGGGGTCACCTTCAACAGCATAAATTTTTCCTTTAACAACGGCCACCTTTGCAGAATCATTGCTCAAGTTCAGCTCGGACCAAGCGTTAAAAACTGGATCGTATCTCTCTGAATTTTGACAGACGGAGAAGGTAAACAGCTGACCACGGAATTTAATCATCTGAGTTGAACGGACATTTATGTCCTTCAGACCATCTGGTAAGCACATCCACAGTTCCTCTTCAGGGAGAGAACAAAAAGTGTACTTGCCACCACGAGCAACAATAACATGTGTATCATATCCTTTCTCGGTGACTTCGGGAGATGATCTTCGTCAACAAAAGTAGCCAGCTATCTTTACAGTAGCATCTAACATCAGCCTCAAAACAAACAAGTTCATTTGTCACGACATCCTCCAGACATATATGTGCACGATCCTCGCTGTAAAGCACTATTTGAGCAATAGTGAAAATCAGACCTGAAAAAATTCAGGCCCGTATGGGATTCAAACCACTGACCTCTGCGATACTAGTGCAGCGCTCTACCAATTGAGCTAACAAGTCAACTGGGAGCAGGCCATGAAATTAATTCTACATAAACCCGTAAGATGATAAATCAAACACAACAAATATATGAAGTTCATATACCTGAACTGCGGTTATGAAACGTGTATGTGCACGATCCTCGCAGTAAAGCACTATTTGAGCAATAGTGAAAATCACGCGAAAGAAAATACAGCCGAACGTGACCAAACAATTCTTCAAATGCTGCTTTTCGCTCGTTCTTTCTGAAGTTTACCAAGTCTAATATGATTTTTAGGACATCTGCTTCCTCTTTATATTAACCGTAATCTCGTCGGACGGAATCCATCTCTCGATCTCTTTAGCTTCCAAGCACAAAAGTGCATCCATTTTTGCCGCAGAAACGATGTTCTTGTTAATAAAACGCCTGCTGGCGTTGATAAGCTCGTCACAATCGTATTTCTCAGCGAAGTAAAAGGTTGAAATACAGTGAAGGTTGGACATTGCTCGTTCCAAAAATCGACCAGAAACAGTTTTCCTGCGGCGACCAATTCCTTGGCATTATCCTGAGTTACTTCCACAGTTCCAGTGTAGATGAACTCCAAAACATCTTCCATTACTGATCCTGAATATCCTCCGAACCCGAAAAATCCCTTCTCGATTCTCTTTCATGTCGCTCTGAAAAATAATAATAATAATAATAATTATATATTTATATTGCGCAAATTAACATGTGGATATGATCAAATGCGCATCACAACACTTTTCGGGGGACTTTGGCCGGACTGCATCAGCAGTTTACAAACAATCGAAGGAAACTTATGTGAAGATGCCCCCTCCCCCCCAATTCCCAGTAAACAGGCCAGACCACATCACAGTAATCTCGTGAGTGGGTTCTTTAACGTACCCTGCCTAACCAAATTAACTAATTGATAGATGCAGGAGACGGGACCTACGGTTTATTCGTCCTTATCCGAGAAGACTAGAATGTCCATCCATTTCTTGATATTATAGAAAGGTAGCGCATTCTCCTCAGTTATTTTAAGACATTGAGTGTTGGTCCGGCCGGGGCTCGAACCATCGACCTCGACCTTCCGCACAACAGTCCAGCGCTCTAACCAATTGAGCTAACCGGGAGGCGGTTAGCTCAATTGGTTAAAAAAAGCTTGCAAAAGTTCGGACTTGCGGGGGAGAGAACATTTCTGTGAGCCTTGAACTCTCTCTTATCTTTGGAAACCAAAGCAATGTCGCACAATTAATCTTGTTTTCGTTGAATGTGGAGGCGTTTCATCAGTTTCACACAGAAAGACCTCTGTTCGACGCTGACATGGGCTGTATATCTGTCAAATTTCACAGAATTTTAATTCTTAATGTCCGTGGGCAGATTCTGCTCAAACCTCGCTTGGGAAAATGATCGAAAGCGGGAGTGATGATGGTTCCCATTTTTCCATACGCCCGTTCGGTTGCTTAGTCCCCTGGAAGACTCTAGAGACGAGTAGAAGACTTGGAAAACGGCGCTGGTCTTTATCTTTCAGGACGATCTTTGTCACTGGTATGGTTGTTTCCATTCCTCTTTCGAACTGTCAAAACATTCAATACAGTATTCAACACAATTGTTAAGCGGTCTGTAATACTAAAGAAAGTTGAAGTATTTTTCAAGGGGAGCATTGAGATTTGTCTCCGACAGTTGACTGCAAGGAATGTAATGTGTACTTTACCTTTTAAAGTCTCGCTTAGGAGCAGAAGTTTTCTATCGATTTTTCCTGATAGACTTGTTCTTGGAAAATATAACGTCTTTTGTGGCATTTCTTCAGAAAGAGTTCCATGGTCCTTTCACTTACCTACCAGCACCATAAATCGAAAGACCACAGGTCCCTTTAAGAGGGCAAATTTTTTCAAATGATCATAATTTTTTCAAATTATCCTCCTACCCGTGAGAGGTGAAATTATATGATTTTCTAGGACTTCCATCACTCACACGAACCCTGGACCCACCCTGGCACCATTCAATAAAACTAAATATGACTCGAACTTGAAGCACAATCTAAAAAAATATCTAGCTGTTAAAACTTATCAGAAGGTGGCAAAGGATTTTTAACCTGAAAAATGATTAGATTAAATTATTATCTGATGATTAGATTAAATTATTATCTGACGCTTGTGCTGTCAGAGGTGAACGTGATACGTAGGTGAATCTAGGAACCAGCGTGGGGCGTGATTTGCCTCCTGAAGTATACGTGACGTGGATTTTTTTCTTTCTTAAGTGAAAACCTCAAGATTTCCCGGAAAACTTTCACACGAGAGGAGAAATCTGACGGTTTTCCTTTAAAATAATTGAAAAATAACTTAGCAAAAGCAAACTGACATCTATAATTAAACTATTTTTGTAGTATAATCAGGCACAAGAGACCTGATTATTGGAAAGGTGCTACTTGTACAATTTTTCTACTTTACAACGAGTTCCATTCCCGGTTTTAAACTTGGCATTTGCTTCTCATCGTCCATGGAATTTTGGATTGAATTTGACTAACCCTGGGGTATTTCAACTTTTTCAAAGATTTTGTTTCAAATCTTACACTGAAAGACTAGTCATTGTTGATTACCAGGAGGGAGGTGTCCCGACTGTGCTCATAAATTAAATCATGGAAAGTTTCTCACCAGAATGCTAAAAGGTTGCTAAAAAATTGCCAAAAAATTCATTTATTGTCACCTATATTTCTTGATATTGTTATCTAAACGTTAATTACAAGCTTTATTTTTCGTTCTTCACAATAATTGCCAACATCGGTCAAGAAAGACAGCTTGAAACCTAACTTTGGAGAGCTGCTCGCAAATTTTGGTGAAATCTAAGGATACTCTTATTGTCTACCAAACAAAACACATATGGTTCATTTGATGTCATTACAGCCAATTATCAGTTGTAATATTAGATGAGGAACGAAATAGGACAACGAAACATGTCAAGTGACAGTTCGTGTGTTTAAAATGCTGATGAACAGTCAAGAAATAGTTTTCTATGAAATCGTTGACTTAATTTTTCGTGATAGAAAATTGACAGCTAATACATGAACTATTAATGAAGAGGGTGAATAGAAAATACTGACTAGTACTCCCTAATTGGACGACTGTGCACACTACTTAGGAACTGGGGGGTAAGTATTTTTGACTATGTCATGATAAAATTTACCTTTACCTGGGGAGGGGGGTTGGGTTGGAGGATTTGTGAGGATCACATAGTTTCCAGGGGAAATGGAGGGGGGATCGTTCGTGGCCAATAGATGGGGGACTATAAGAAACTGAAAGTCAGTGAGGGAGAATCGTTAGAATACTACATAGCCTAATGGGGGATCAGGTAAATTTTATCATGACATAGCCAGAAATCCTTACCCCCCCCCCCCAGGCGAAAAATGATGACAAGTCCCCAAGTGGCGAGTATAGTCGTCCAGTTGGAGAGCGCTAGTCAACATTTTTAGCAATCCAGACGGTTTAAAGGGTCGTAAAGTGACTGGGAGACGACACCTCTATAATACGAAGCTCATCTAGTGCTCCTTTGGAAAGCCTCACTGCATATCCAATGAACGGATTATATGTTGTGGAGATACTTTCCACTGGTGTGGTTGTTTTCTGGATCAATTTGTCCGCAGCAGTGTCAAAGCACTCAGCACTCAGTTCATTTAGGTTGCCCTTTCTCACTCCACCCAGTACGTACAGCTTTCCATTCAGCTGTACCATACTACTATACTAACGAGGAACGTTTAGGCATTGAAAAAGTTGCCATTCATTTATTGGTATATTATACATCTCGCAAGTAATTGATAATTTTCCTCCGCATAGCCCTCCAGCGACGAAGATTTTCTCTCGAGTGGCCACCCCAAAAGCGCCAGCTCTTTCTGCCTGCATATCAGCGATTTCTTCTCATTTCTCCTCCACAGTGTCAAATCTCTCATCATTTGCGAAATACTCCTGTGTATGTTTCCACCCTCCAATCATATACAGGTGTCTACCAGCTCCAACAGCACAAATATTGCCTCTACAATCTTGATCAAACGAGAGATCAACTGTCTCCCATGTACTCAGCTCTACATTGTACTTTACGACCGTAGTTTTCTGGTCAGTGGTGTTTACTTGAACAGCATAAATTTCCCCTTAAACGATAGCTACGTTAGAGGACAGAAAATCTAGTCGAACATGACGAAACAATCCTTCAAATGCTGTTTTTCGCTCGTTCTTTCTGTGATTAACCCAGTCTGATACGATTTCAAAAACATCATCTTCGACTTTAATCTCGTCGGACAAAATCCACCTCCCGACCTCTTTAGCTTTCCATTTTTACCAGGGAAACGATATGATGTTCTCTCGCCTGCTCATGTTGATAAGCTCGTCACAGTCGTATTTCTCAGCGAGGTAAAAGGTTCAAATACAGTTATAGTGTCTATACGGCCAACAGGGTTTTTATAGTTTTGGTATGTATTTAACATGTAAAAAGTATTCTTAAATAAAAATTGGATTCTGACGTGTCTTCGCCCTGAAATCGAGGTTTAAACTTCCCGCTTTGGCTACGCCCATTGAAGGTGACCGTGAGTGGGGGCAAAAAAGACATTGAGTTCCAGAATGGGTCGTGACGCCAAGTCAGGAACGCGCCAAATCCCGCCAGTGGTTCATTTCACTGTTTTTTCAGTAAGGTAAAGAGTTTTCGGCGACATAAATATGCCAGATAGACGTGTTGTTGCGGGCTGTTCTAATACTACAAATTCAGAGAAGCGAATTTCATTGCATAATATTCCATTCCGGGAGTGACGTCACTCATCACCAATCTTCCCTTACGCGGTCAACTTCATTGGGCGTGGCCGAAGCGGGAACTTTAAAGCTAGAATTTAGGGTGAAGAGGCGTCAGAATCAATTTTTTTTTTAGAATACCTTTTACAGGTTAAAGAGATACCAAAACAATAAAAACCCTGTTGGCCGTATAGACACTTTAAGGTTGAACATTCCTCGTTCCAAAACTCGACCTGAAACAGTTTTCAAGCTCGGAGACGGGTTTTCAAGCTCTGGAGACGAGTAGATGCAAGATCATCAGTTATGGTAAGGAATGATAGTCTCATGGCTAAGGCCAAAATGTTGAGAAAAATAGCCAAATATGCTGAATGAGTTTGAAAATATGTCTTGTCGACATATTTCTAAACAGTCAAGAGCTTCTTGACCTCACGATCATTTTCTTTATTCTCATGACCTGGATGTGTGACTCAGGGGTGATACTGTGGGGAGAAATTACCGGTAGATGCCTATCACTCCCAGGGGTTAAAGGATTAAGGGAAAAAAAACCCTTATGTTTGGACGTGATAATTGATATTACCAGCAATGCAGCTACATTGCTAATCAAACCAATATGATCGCTAGAGTTATTGAGGTAAATCAGAGAGAATGACTTTTGATACGGGTTTTTTTTTTGTCAAAAGTGGGGTGGATCCGCCTTAGGAGATGTGGGTTACGATAAGAGAATGTTTTGACAATTGCATGGGGCACTACCTTTGGAATTCACGCACTTCTTTTATTGTGGAGCAGCTTACTCACTAATTACTGTCTATAATCACATTACAAACTACTAAGGCTTATCAATTTATCTTAAACAATTGCCATGCTTGTATTTATTCTTTAGAAAACGAAAATGCGCGTTCTCCTTCATGTGGAGGTGTCTGTTGGCTGTACAACATAAAGGGTTTACAGTAAACAGATTGTTTTCTGAAAGAAACCCTTTGAGTTAATGAGGACTTAACCATTTAACTCCCAAGACAAATTTTCTCCTTACAACATCAATACAGTGTCGAGCGGACAAGTGACGCGGATAAAGAAAAAATGTCAAACATGGGACTATTAGTCGATCAATTACCAAATTCTCTCATCTAGCATCATGAAAATTGTATGGCAGACAATAAGGAGAATTACTAATGACATCTTGGGAGTGAAAGGGTTAAAGATCAAAAACAGCATTGCTATCAAAACCATAAAAGTAGAATAGTTCATTGTAATCTGAAGTCTCACACTGATATGAAATAAAAAGAAAGAAAATTATAACCATGGGGAACAGTTCATAGAGATTATTCCATGGAAAGTGCGCACAAACGATTTTCATTCACAAGTTGCAATGCTTGAAAAAACGAACGAGTGAGTTTTTTTTTTATGCATCGCAACTAGTGAATAGAAATTGTTCAAGCACTTTCCATGGTATGATGTTTTTATCTGATATATACTGAAATTTTTTACTAACTAACCGACACATTGCAATGATTGAACGCGAACGACTGTGAGTATACATCGTGTCGTCCAATCGGAGGCACAGTGTAAATCTCAGTATGTATGAAATAAAATTGAATCTGTGTGCTACTACTACAAGACTGTATTTTTAAACCATAACAGCTCATTCATGCTATTTTAACGTGCAAGATTATATTTCACCGTCGAATAGTACTAAAATCACACACAGGATATCTCATCATCCAGATGTGTAAGAAGTCTTGTTTTTTTGTCCCTTGTCCATTGACTAAAAAACCGTGTAAAGATTTCTTAAGTTTAATCACCTGTGAAAAAACTTTAAACTGTCTCCTTGAATTAAATTAAAGGGGATTGTATTGAAGCTAACTCAGTCAGTCATCATCATCAGACAGCTCAAATACAGGAATAGGACGAGCCACAACACGTTGGCTTATCGGAGTGGCGGATACTGGGGTGACCAAGAAGTTGCCACTGTTGGCGCCAATATTGACGCTGCCCATGCTGGTGCTAACAGGGAAGCTGCTACGGGTTACTGACGGGAAATTGAACGCGGGTTGTGCGGTTGCTGGCGTCACCACCTCTTCCTTGATGAAGTCAGGTTTCTTTAGCACTCCTTTAGATAGCTTCATTACACATCCAGTGAATGTGTTCTGATTTCCTGATGCGTACATTTGCACTGGTATGGATGTCTTCTCAATCCACTTGTCTTCTGTAGAGTCGTAACATTCAACTGACAGTAATCTATCTCTATTATTCTTGGTTCCACCCAGAACATATAAGATACCATTCAGACACACCATGCTGCCATAAACACGCCAAGTGTTTAAGCTTCCAATGAAGTGCCATTCGTTTGTAGAAACATTGTACATCTCGCATCTTCTTGACACCTTGTTCTCTTCGTTTAAGCCTCCAGCAACAAAAACCTTTTCTTCAGTTGCTACTCCAAAGGCACCACCCCTTCCTTGCTGCATGTCAGCGATTTCCTCCCATTGGTTTTCCTCAATGTTGAATCTTTCAACTTTAGCGACATACCAAGAAGTGTTAGGGGCCGATCCACCTAAAAGATACAGATGGCTACCACTTGCGACAACAAAGGACCCGTTTCTACAGCCTTGGGGGGATTCCACAACTGTTTGCCATGTACAAAGCTCCACATCGAATCTCTTTATGGTTGACTTTCCAGCAGGTCTGTTAACTTCAATGGCGTACATATCTCCTTTTACAACAGTCACAATGGCGTTATCTGCTGATACGTCAATCAAATCCGACTTCGACCAGCCATTAAACACGAGATCATACTTTTCTGCCTTGCTGAACTTCTTAAAGGTATACAGCTGATCACGAAACGAAATCATTTGTGTTTTCTGGTTTCTCTCGGTTGATCCATCCGGCAGCCGCTTCCACTGGTCTTTTTCTGGGAGATAAAAAAATGTGTACTTGCCACCACATGCTAGGATAACACGTGTTTCTAGACCTTTTCTTGGTGGCTGTGGGAGATCATCTTCACTCGCAAAAGTAGCCATCTTTACAATAGCATCCACGGTCAGCCTCAAACAAACAGCGTTGCCACGGACGAGTTCGTTTGTCACGACATCCTGCAAACAATCACGCGTTAGGAAATCCAGCCGAACGCGACCGAACAATTCTTCAAATTCGGCTTTTCGCTCGCTCTTGCTGCGTTCAACCCACTGAACTATGATCTTAAAAACATCTACTTCCGCTCCCACAGCAATCTCGTCGCTTGAAATCCATCTCGCCACCTCGTTAGCCTCCAAGCTCAGAAATTCATCCATTTCTCCTACGGAGTCGAAATTATCGCGGATGAATTTCCCGCTGTTGCCAACAAGCTCGATACAGTCGTATTTCTCAGCGAGGTAAAAGGTCGAGATACAATTTGAATTGGACATTTCTCCCTCTAGAAATCGCCCCGAAACAGTTTTCAAGCTCGGTATCATCAGATAATTCCCTGCAGCGATCAGATCCTTGGCATTCTCCTGAGTTACTTCCACAGTTCCAGTGTAGATGAATTCCAAAACATCTTCCATAACAGATCCTGAAATCTCTTCAAATCGAATAATCCCTTCGCGATTCTCTTTCATGTCACTCTGAAGAAGCTTGCAAAAGAACGGACTAACGGCGGAAAGCACATTTCTGTGAGCCTTAAACTCGCCGTTGTCTTTCGAAACCAAAGTAATGTCCCACAAATAATCTTGTTTTCGCTGAATGTTGAGGCGCTTCAACATTTCCACACAGAAAGCCGATTGTTCAGCGGCTGATATGGGCTGTAAATCTTCCATCTTTTCTGGAATTTCCTAGTTTCTGTCGGCAGATTCTGCTCAAACGTTGTTGATGACTCTGGAAAAATACCGAAAGCGGAAGTATGGCTGGTTCCCACGTTCCCACATGCCCGCTCGATTTTTCTTTCCCCTGTCGACTGAGAGACTCTGGGTACGAGTAGAAAATCAATTCCAGGGGACTGGGAAAACGTTATGGGCAGAATCTTGAGAGAAAGAGGGAAAGCCAGAAAACATCCTGTTGGTACGTTAGCGCAATTTGATATTCAAACAGGAATTTCAATTGCTCAAATCCAACGTTCATAAAATTAATTAAGGGACCGGACCGGTCCATATTTACCGTCGGGGGTTTGGAGGATTCTGTTTGAGTCATGATAAAGTATTTATTTCCTGACTCCCCCATCATAGTAAGGCCATGTAGTTTTCTATGGTTCCCCCTCATTTTCAGTTAAGAGGCAGTCAGTTTTCTACTGTCCTAGCTGTATACTCTGTTGGGGAATGGCTGGAACTGATCCCCCCTCCATTTCCCTTGAAAAACCATGTGATCCCTGAAATCTTCCACCCGCCACCCTCCTCCTCCCCGGGCGACATTTCATAACTGGCGAATGATTGAATAGCATTGTGGGTATAAGGCATAGGGCTTATTGATTAGGATGACAGGAGGACCCTATAGTTGAAATCTAACAGAAATATTGAGTTACATGTATGGACACAACCTCGTTCCCAGGGATTTTCCCTTTTTGAATATTTTGGCGGGCGGGAAAATATTCAAAAAGGGGAAAAGCCCTGGGAACGAGGTTGGTATGAACAGCTATTTTCTTTCCAGGAATTTCACTTAAACTTCACTTTTGCATCGACAGTTTACATGATGAACTTATGTAAAAATTTGTATCAAAACAGAGCTGCGAACAAAAGAGGAATAATACTTGAGGATAGAAAATCCACGGTAATTTTTAGCAAAAAATACGAAATTCGATCTGAGTGATCTTAAAATACTTGCTAATTCACATTTTGATAAAAAACAAAACAAACAAAACAAGACAATCACTTACACACAGGCATTACATTTACATTTTTCTTGATGACGTAAATTAGCGATATTAAGCCACCCAGTCAGTGCAATGTTCGCTTCATTTCTTCAGAAACGATATTACCTTCAATAAATCAATACACAAATTTTTCGGCTCGATGAGGTTCAGGCGTTCCGGTTTACTGAAGTTAATTATTTGCGAGACATGATTTTCGAATTATAAACGTTGCATTTTCGAGTTTGGGACTCCGTGCAGCTTAAGACACTTCCTTTTCTTGACAATGATTTCTCTCTTTTTTTAAAGATTTTACACTTTCTGTTATTCGCTTATCTCGTTCCTGCAGCTCATCATCTAACCTCAGTTTGTATCATTACTCTTAACAAGTTTCCGTTTTGGAGGAAATTCAATTCAATTCTTGTTTTGAGGAAAATATGGTCAGTATTCTACTTCCTGATAAGCCCTTTATCACCCCTTGTTCACCCCTGAATCACATATTAAGGTTCGGAGAATAAAGGAAATGATCACTAACTGAGGAAACTCTTGAAAGTAAAACAAATTCTTCTAGTCAGCACCCTATCAAATGTATAGAAAACAGTATGGAGAATGTGCATACTGATGTTAGGGTGTAAAGGGTTAATGAGCCCATTAACACAATGACAAATTGCTTTTGACTTAAGGGAGCGATCAATGTAAAGATGTCTAACAGGAATCAAGTGTAATGATTTAGCAGTCCAGTGCTTGCCACATGCCTGTACACGCCGTGTTTGCGATACAGAGTTAATGTATGAGACTAACAACAAAAAGCGATCATCGCAGTATGACCTTTGATTTTTCTCAGCCCCTCCTCGAGTTAATCCTTAGACTAAGCAAACAAAAATCATCGTGTATCATACACGATGAACTTTGTTTGCTCGCCCTTTGTCATGAGTGGCGTCATATTCAAGCTCTTTTATTTCAAGGCTGTAATGCGTTTGAGGGACTACTCCCTAACAACCTTACGTTTGTCGAGTAGTTCTCCGGTGAGTCTCAGAACACAGCCAAACAACAGGTATGAGGTGACTGGTGCCATTGTTGTAAGGATCCATGTGTCCTTAGCTGTGTCAAAACATTCAACACTCGGTTCAGTTTGGCCCCTCTCATTTCTTCCACCCAGTATGTACAGCTTTCCTTCAAGACGAACCCCACTTCCGTTATATTGTGGAACATCCAAGCTTGCAAAAAGTTGTCATTCGTTTCTTGACGACTTTGAGTCGTACTTCGAGCATGTCTACAATTTCCTCCCATTTGTTTTCAAGTGCCAATCTCTCAAACCCTCGCGACGGATTGCATTGTGTTTGGATCCTTCCCACCAAAAATATACAGATGGATGCCAGCTGCAGCATTCACTTTACACACTCCATTAGATGAGTGAAGTACCCCCCATGCGCACGACTTCGAATTTCCTTAGGTAAGCTTATATCGTGATATAAATCCAATAAAAACAAATGCTTATGCCTGCTGTCCGCCGTAATCGACATATTAGGCTTGTTAATTCCACAGCTGTTAAATTTCTGGGAGACTACTTCCCAATTGCAACAATCCTTAATTTGTCTAGCAGTTGTCTGAAAAGCTTCAGAATAGAGCCAGCAGTGAATGCCTTTTTACACCCTGGGTCGATGATTGCCACTGGTATGGCTGTTTTCTGCATCCACTGGTCCTTTGCACTTTCAAAACATTCAACACTCAGTTCAGTTTCGTTCCTCTCATTAAAACCACCTAGTATAAAACTTTCCATTCAGACATACCATACTCAGTCTACTATTGTAACGTGGAACATTCAAGTTCGCACAAGTTTGTAATCTCCCTCTCCTGCTCAGGGTTCCTCCAACAACGGAGACTTTTTCTTGAGAGGCCACTCCGAAAGCTTCGCTTCTTTCCTCTCGTATATCCGCGATTTCCTCCCACTTGTTCTCAACGGTGTCGAATTAATCTCTCAGCTTTTGCGACGTATTCCGTTGTGACTAGATCCCTCTCACTAAACACTATCCAGAAGATGAGTGAAGTGTCTTCCATATATACTGCTTTACATTGTACCCCTTCGCAGCACTTTTCCGTCTGTTAACGAGGTCAACTTCAACAGCATAAATTTCTCCTTTAACAACTGCCACCTTTGCAGGATCCCCATTCAAGTTCAGCTCGGACCAAACGTTAAAAAAAACGGATCGCATCTCTCTGCATTTTGGTACATGGTAAATGTGAACAACCGATCACGAAATTTCATCATCTGATATAAATGGGCCTCCATGTCGACCTTCATACCATCTGGTAAGCGCATCCGCAGGTCCTCCTCAGGGAGATAACCAAAAGTGTACTTGTCACCACGAGCAACAAGAACACGTGTATCATATCCCTTTCCCGGTGACTTCGGGAAATTATCTTCATCAGCAAAAGTAACATCTTTGTTGTGGCATTTAATGTCAGCCTCAAACAAACGGCACTGTCGTGAACAAGTTCGTTTCTCACGACGTCCTCCAGACAGTAGGGAACTTAAGCAGTCAGGACGGCAACGCCAAGGAAGACTTCGATTAAAAAATGAATTTCTATTTTAAATTAGAATTTCGAAAATATTTGTCTGTGTTTACCGTCTCATACGGCGCCACACCTCAACCTCAACATTACGCATAAAAGTAGCGTTGAGTTCCAGATGGAAATTAAAGTTATTTGCCGTCGCGGTTTCGGTTTGCAGGCGACGCAAATTTTGGTGATTTCACGTTGTTGTTTTGTAAAGGTCGTTTAAGAAATGTACTAAGTTTTAAAACGCACGTGCTGAGCTATTGTTCCCCCGGCCCAATTAGATCTTTTCTTTTTCCAAGTCCTCGATGCCGTCGCCGTCGTGGTTTGCTTAAGGTCCATAGTCACGCGACAGAAAACCCAATCGAACGTGACCAAACAATTCTTCAAATGGTGCTTTCCGCTCGTTCTTTCTGTGGTTATCCCAGTCTAATGTTATTTTAAAAACATCAGCTTCCTTTTCGACTTTCATCTCGTCGTACGATATCCACCTCTCGACCCCTTTGGCTTTAAGTGCAAAAATTCATCCATTTTTCCCACAAAAACGATGTTTTCGTGTAGATGAATTCCAAAACATCTTGTATAATAGATCCTGAAATCTCCTCAAATCGAATAATCCCTTCGTGATTCTCTTTTATGTCGCTCTGAAGAAGCTTGCAAAAGTACAGACTTGCGGCCGAAAGCCCGTTTCTGTGAGCCCTGAACCCTCTGTCGTCGCTCGTCACCAAAGTAATGTCGCACAAATAATCTCTTTTTCGCTGAATGTTGAGGCGCTCCATCAATTCCACACAGAAAGAAGTTTGCTCCTCCGCTGACATTGGCTGTAAGTCTTCCGTCTTTTACCGAATGCTATTGTTATCGAGGACAGATTCCTCCCAAGATATCTTGTTGATGTGGCGTGTAATCATGTATGGTATCGAAAGCGAAAGTTCTCTAACTCAATCCCAAGCTCCCTCCTCCGAACAGCAAATTAATTGAGAGGCTCTAGGGAAGAGTACAAGAACCAACTTGTTCGAGTGTGTTGATAACTTTTCGGATCAAAATTTTCCATCATATCTTCCTCAGGACTTCTAAACATTCCTCACAACATTGCTGTTAACGTTACTATATTTCGTCACAAATTCAAAAATTTATGACCAAACCTAACTACGTTTGGAATTAACAAAGGAAATTCTTACTAACTGGAGGCGATCTTGAACAGGAAAATCTGACAAAGCTAATCAAATTTTATATCGTGAAAAACAAATTATATCTCGGCCAAAAGTTTTTGGATGATTTTATAATTTGATAAAAACCACGATCCAATAGTTCTCAATAAATCTTCACTTTTCAGAGGATTTTTCAACCTCGCTTATTCTATTCTTTTTTCTTCAGTTTTGGAAGTAAGGAATCACCCCCATCGCTAAGGGGGAGGGGAAGGGAGGGTGGGGAAAGGATGGAAGATTTTGGTTGTGTCAGGATAAGGTTTACCTGATCTAACCATAAAGCTGTGTACTATTTTGTATTATACATAGCTAGCAGAGCCATGCTTAACAACTGGTTCATGCTTTAGCGTGCACTATCGAGTTATGGAGCACGTGGGAAGTTAAGTTTGGAGAGCACGAAAGAAGCGTAAGAGTTGCCTGAGGCAATAGTAGCCGAGGACAAGCCTTGCTTCTTGAGCGAAAAAAAAAAGAACTTTTCGGCGAAGCGATTTGCTTACGCTGTCAGCGTGCACTATCGGGATTTTGAGCACGCTTACGTATACTGAATTTGATTGCGCGGCTCTGCTAGCTATTTTATTAAATCAATTTCAGTATATATACGTAGGTGTGCTCAAAATCCCGATAGTGCACGCTGATAGAGTGAGCAAATCTCTTCGCCAGAAATTTTTTTTTTTCTCGCGCGAGCGGCCATTGTTAGCATAGGGTAAAATGATATATTTCGCGACAATAATGGTTACAACCAGAGACTCGATCGGCCCACCAGTCCCAAAACGAAGAAAATTTTCCGACCTTTTCCCCTGGGCTAGAGTTCTTAAATGAGGCGCAAAAAGAGAAAAACAACGGAAAAGGAGACTCTGCATCAGCGCCGTCACGATTCGCTTCACTGTCCGAGGGTGAAATGCAACAAAATTTGATAGAAAGACACTCTGGTAAAACCAAACAAATGACAAACTGGTCTGTCAAAAATAAAGAATTTTGTATTTAAACTGCAGTAAAATAAAATTCGAGCTTTCAACAGAATATTTGAAATAAAACCAATTCCCATTTTGCTTGATATTTCGCATATCGCGAACAATCACTTCTGATATTGTTGTCCGTTTTTCGCGTCGGATTTGATGCACAATTCCACCAGCTATATCATAAAACAATTGGTTCATGCTTTTAGCTGTGTACTATCGAGTTATGGAGCACGTGGGAAGTTGGGAGAGCAGTGAAGAAGCTAGAGTTGCTCTCGGCTATTGCCTCGGGCAAGTTACGCTTCTTTCTTGCTCTCCAAACTTCCCACGTTCTCTATAACTCGATAGTACACGTTAAAACATGAACCAATCGTTAAATATTCTCATTACTTCCTCTTCCGCCACCCTCATTGGCAGTTATTGGCAGCCAATTTTCGACAGCCCCACCTATATACTCTCTGATCCCTCCCTCCGTTCCCAAAATTCTTCACCCCGACCCCCTCCCTGGCCAGGTGACAAATAATTACCTGTCCCTTAGACGTCCTGGTTTAAGGTGGTAAGTACCTCAATGGATTTACTATTATTTGAGACATGTTTTTCGAATGATGCCAGGACTAAACAATCGTCGCGTTTTTTAGATTGGAACTCTGGGCTGTTTAAGAAGCTTCCTTTTTTTAACAATGCTTTTCAGTTTCAATGATAAAATAACGATTTTTCACATCTCTGCTTTCCACCCCTCATCATCTAATCTCAATTCGCATCCGTTTCTGGGTTCGAAGAAAATTATTTAAATAAGAAAAGTCTTGACGGAAATTTTTTGCCAGTTTCACTCTCTCAGGCGCTGGTACGCCCCTATGTTCACTCAAGAAGTGCTAAGGTTTTGATTTGAGAAGAATTTAGTGTGAAATGTGTTTAGCAATCAAGGATAATTAACGACTTAGAAGTCAGGTGCAGTAAACGTGACTACGCGAAGTGCCATCTTTAGAGAGAGAGTTAAAAGCATAAGTGGACCACTGACGAGTCGACAACTTTAGAAGTTTACGGAAACGACCGTATATCGGATAATCAACGGTTTATTGATATAACTATTCGATCTGAAATCAACAAATTTCACAACAGTTATTTGTGGTATTCACCTACGTTGAGATCCCAAACAAATAAATAAAGAATTACCGTAGAAAACTCAACCTACTTCTGTGGCGGGTTTCCATAAACTATGAACAACTGAACTGAAACTGCGGCTTGAATTACCGAACTCGGCGAACTTAAACTCCTGTATCCGATAAGCGGCTGATTCACATTTTTTCTAAACGTGCTATGACTAGAAAGGAAACTAAAACCATTCAAAGTGTAAATTGTTCCTAAGTGTCAATCAAAGTTTGCCTATTGTCCGTCAATAATTAATTCCGTTGAGGGAACAACAAGGTTTACACCAAACGGTAAATTACCGGAAGGGACTTTTGATTTAATTTTAACACAGCCTAAGTGAGCTTCCAAATTAAGACGGTGAAGTACGAATGTCTGTTCCTGCTGTCTGTCATGAACATTATGACTAATCTTAAAGCTGTAAGGTGTCGAAGTAACTGATGCCTAACAATATTAATTAAGTTGTTCTAGTAATTCTCTGGAAAGCTTTAAAGTGCAGCTAAACCCAAAATTTTTTTTTCGCTTAACGAAATAAGCTTATTTTTTGGAGTATTTCTGTGCAAAAATTTTTTAATTTGCTCAAATCTTTAATTTTCTATGCCCAGTCAAAATACGGAAAATTGGCCGCCATCTTGCCCCACGACCGAGTTTAAAGAAGAATGGCTCTAGCGGGTAATGTGACGTCAAATCGAGAACACGAAAGTCTGCATCTCACACATTTTCACTTGTTTGGGAAGATTGTCGTCGATATTGGCCGAAATATGCCGACTAGGTGTGTTGTATGAAGATTGTATGAAGCGCGATACCCTCTTGCAAATTTCGCACGTTGCTACATCCTTCTACAACACACTTAGTCAGCATATTTTCGGACAATTATCGACTACAACCTTCCCAAACAAGTGAAAATGTGTGAAAAGCAGACTTTCGTGTTCTCGATTTGACGTCACATTACCCACTAGAGCCATTCCTCTTTAAACTCGGTCGTGGGGCAAGATGGCGGCCGATTTTCCGTATTTTGACTGGGCATAGAAAGTTGAAGATTTGAACAAATAAAAAAATTTTTGCGCAGAAATACTCAAAAAAATAAGCTTACTTCGTTAAGCGAAAAAAATTTTTTGGGTGTAGGTGCACTTTAAAGCTGAGACTGCAAATAAGTTTCATGTTCTTTCCTGTGTCGATGTTTGGTATGGTTGTTTCGTGGATCCATTGGTCGTTTGCAGGGTCAAAACACTCAACACTCAGTTCAGTTTGGCACCTCTCATTTGATCCACCCCGTACGTACATCTTTCCATTCAAACAAACCATACTACCATAACGACATGGAACATTCAAGTTCGCAATATATTGCTACTCATTTGTCGATGTAGTGTACATCTCACAAGTTTGTAATATCCCTCTCGTGTTTGTTCCCCCAGCAACGAAGATTTTTTTCTTCAGAGCCCACTCCGAAAGCTTCGCTTCTCTCTTCTCGCATGTCTGCGATTTCCTCCCACTTGTTCTCCACGGTATCGACTCTCTCAGCTTTGGTGACGAATTCCATTGTGTCTGGATTCGACCCACCAAAAACATACTGATGGTTGCCGGCTGCAACAACACAAGCATTCCGTCTACACTGTGCAAAGGTAGTATCCATGATCTACACATGACCAGTTTCACACATGCTAAACTCTCACGCACCAGTTCGATTGCCACGACATCCTCCAGGCAGTCACGCGTTAGAAAACCCAGTCGAACGTGACCAAATAGTTCTTCAAATGCTGCTTTCACACGCTCTTTCTGTGATTTACCCAGTCTAAAATAAGTTTAAAAACGTTGGCTTCCTCTTTGACTTTTATCTCGTCGGACAAAATCCATCTCTCGACTTCTTTAGCTTCCAAGTGCAAAATTTCATCCATTTTTGCTACAGTAACGATGTTCTCGTTTATAAAACGCCTGCTGGTGTTGATAAGCTCGTCACAATCGTATTTCTCAGTGAAAAGATTGAAATACAGTTAAGTTTGGACATTTCTCCTTCTAAAAATCGACCTGAAACAGTTTTCAAGCTCGGTATGATCAAATAATTTCCTGCAGCGATCAGTTCTTTGGCATTCTCCTGAGTTACTTCCACAGTTCCAGTGTAGATAAATTCCAAAACATCTTCCATAACAGTTCCCGAAATCTCCTGAAATCGAACAATCCCTTCGCGTTTCTCCTTCATGTCGTTCTGCATAAGCTTGCAAAAGTACGTACTTGCGGCGGCAAGCACGTTTCTGTGAGCCTTTAACTCTCTGTTCTCGTTCGAAACCAAAGTTACGTCGCCTAAATAATCTTGTTTTCGCTGAATGTTGAGGTGCTTCATCAATTCCACACAAAAGGAAGTTTGCTCCTGGCTGAGATTGGCTGTAATTCTTCCATTTTTAGAGAGTTATCCTTGTTTCCTAGGACAGATCCCTTCAAATATCTCTTGGTGATGTAGAATACTGAGATCAAGGGAGAGAATCGAAAGCGGAAGTTCTTACCTCGTTCTCAAACTCCTTCCCGTCTTATCGAGCTTCAGCCCATGCTAAGAATCGCTCCAATTAACAATTGGTTCATGCTTTAGCGTGCACTATCGAGTTATGGATAGGAGCACGTGGGAAGTTTGGAGAGCACGAAAGAAGTGTAAGAGTTGCCCGAGGCAATGGCCGAGGGCAACTCTAGCTTCTTGAGTGTAAATGGATTAAGGAACAAACCCCGTTATGTTTGGCCGTCAGTGATAAGTATGGTGAGAGCACTACGTCCAAGGCATAAATAAATATTTTAATTAGGTAGGAGTGCTGACCCTGAAGAGGGTTTAAAGTGCAAGTCGAAATGACTGATTAATAGTACCCTTTACTGTTTTACCGGCGACTTTATTGGTTGATTTACACATTACAAACAAGTCTGCTGCATCATAGTTAATAGAGGGTAACTATGGCTGCATGTATCTCCACAAAAATAGATCTAGTAACGAGAAAATAAAATGCGTTTATTCTGCATTCTGCATTTCGCTGATCTCAACAGGTTTCAAATATAATTGCTTAATGGTGACCATCTTTCCTCATCTACAGTAAACTAGTCTGTCCGTTAAGACCTGTTTCGTCTTCTTTTTGACCACTGAGGCAGTCAGTGTGAAAGTTGCGAAGCAGTCAAGTATACATAATAATGATTTAGAAGTCAGCTGCTGTAAACATCACTACACAAAGTGCCATCTTTAGTGAGTGAGTTTAAAGTATAACGGTGTACAGCAAACGGTAAACGGTCAAAACTGATCCCTGCGTTAACTTAGACTTTTTAGGGGAGCGAGCTACTAAATTAAGGCAATAAAAAGCGAATGCCTATTCCTGCTGTCTGTCACGAACATCATGGCTAAATCCAAAGCTGTAAATTATCGGAAAAACTACTCCCCAACAATGCTTAGTTTGTCTATTAAATCTCTGGAGAGCTTCAGAACAGAGGCAGTGAATGCGTTTTTATTTCCTGGGTCGATGTTCGTCACTGGTATGGTTGTTTTGTGGATCCATATTTTGTTTGCCGGGTGAAAATATTCAACACTCAGTTCAGTTTGGTTTCTCCCATTTTTTCCACCCAGTACGTACAGCTTTCCATTCAGACAAACAATACTACCGTTATAACGTGGAACATTCAAGTTTGCAATACATTGCCACTCATTTGTCGACGTAGTGTACATCTCACAAGTTTTTAATCTCCCTCTCCTGCTTATTCCTCCAGCAACGAAGACTTTTTCTTGAGAGGCCACCCCGAAAGCTTCGCCTCTTCCTTCTAGCATGTCTGCGATTTCCTCCCACTTGTTCTCCACGGTGTCGAATCTCTCAGCTTTGGCGGAGTAATCCCTTGAGTCTGGATTCCTCCCACCAAACACGTACAGATGGCTGCCGGCTGCAACAACACAGGTATTCTGTCTATACAGTTCATTAGACGAGTGAAGTGTCTCCCATTTATATTTCTCTACATTGTACCTCTTCGTGGAGCTTTTCCTGTAACAGATGTCAACGTCGACAGCATAAATTTCTCCTTTAAGAACGGCCACCTTTGCAGAACCTGCATTCAAGTTTAGCTCGGACCAAACGTTAAAAACAGGATCGTACCTCTCTTGATTATCATAATCCTTGAATGCGAACAACTGATCACGGAATTTTATCATCTGAGTTGAAAACGTGCTTTCCTTCAGACCATCTGGTAAGCGCTTCCACAGGTCCTCTTCAGGGAGATAACAAAAAGTGCACTTGCCACCCCGAGCAACAATAACACGGGTATCATATCCCTTTCTCGGTGACTTCGGGAGATCATCGTCATCGACAAAAGTAGCCATCTTTGTAGTAGCCTCCATAACCAGCTTCACACAAGCCAAATTCTCACGCACCAGTTCGTTTGTCACGATATCCTCCAAACAGTCACGCGACAGAAAACTCAGTCTAACATGAGGAAACAATTCTTCAAATGCTACTATACGCTCGCTCTTGTTGTGTTCAACCCATTTCAGTATGATCTTGAAGATGCTGGCTTCCGCTTCCACAGCAATCTTGTCACTTGAAATCCACCTCGCCACCTCCTTTGCCTCCAAACTCAGAAATTCATCCATTTCTCCTACGGAGGCGAAATTTTCGTGGATGAATTTCGTGCTGTTGCCAATAAGCTCAACACAGTCGTATTTCTCAGCGAAATAAAAGGTCGAGATGCAATTTGAATTAGACATTTCTCCCTCTAGAAATCGCCCCGAAACAGTTTTCAAGCTCGGTATCATCAGATAATTCCCTGTGGCGATCAGTTCCTTGGTATTTTCCTGAGTTACTTCCACAGTTCCAGTGTAGATGAATTCCAAAACATCTTCCATAACAGATCCTGAGATCTCGTCAAATCGAATAATCCCTTGATGATTCTCTTTCATGTCGCACTGAAGAAGCCTGCAAAAGAACGGACTTGCGGCGGAAAGCACATTTCTGTGAGCCTTAAACTCGCAGTTATCTTTCGAAACTAAGGTGATGTCGCACAAATAATCTTGTTCTCGCTGAATGTTGAGGCGCTTCAACATTTCCACACAGAAAGCCGATTGTTTAGCGGCTGAGATGGGCTGTAAATCTTCCATCCTTTATAGAATATCCTTATTTCTGTTAGCAGATCCTGCTCAAATTTTGTTGATAATATGGATTACTCCGGAAAAATATCGAAAGCGGAAATATGGCTGGTTCCCACTTTCCCACATGCCCGCTCGGTTTTTCTTTTCCGAGTCGACTGAGAGATTGTGGGCCGTGGGATGAGTAGAATAACAATTTCAGAGGACTGGGAAAATGTTGTGGACAGAATCTCGTCGGAAAGACGGAAAGTCAGAGGCTGGATTCTTTTGAGAAAACGTCCTGTTGTTATATTTGCGCAATGTAATATTTAGATAGGGATTTTAATTGATCAAATCGAACGGGGATGAAAATAGCCAAGGGACCGGTCCATATATACCCCCTTGAGGGGCTGGAGGATTTTGGTTGCACTGAGTCACGTTAAAAAATCAGTTACCTGATCCCCTCATCATATACAGTAAGGCCTTGAAATATTCTATGGTCCCCCCTCATTTTCAGTTAAGTCAGTGGCAGTCAGTTTTCTATTGTCCCAGCTTTATGCTCTATTGGTGAATGGCTAGAACTGATTCCACTCCATTTCCCCTGAAAAACCATGTGATCCCCTGAAATCCTCTGCCCCACTCTTCAACCGGGCGACATTTAATAACTGGTCCCTGATATGGATGGCAAAATGTGGGCTTAACTGCATAGGGCTTATTGATTAGGACGACCGGAGGACCCCATTGCTCAAATCTAACAGAAATATTGAGTTACATGTATGAAGAGTTATTTTCCTTCCCAGGAATCTCGCTGAAAATTTCACTTTTTTCTCGAAATTTATATGAAAACAGAGTTGCAAACAAAAGAAGAATAATACTCAATCACTTAAGGATGGAAAATCCACAGTAATTTTCAGCAAAGAATGCGAAATTCTATCTGACTGAGTAACTTTACAATACTTGACAATTTACGTCTTGCCGGATAAATATACAAAACAAAACAATCATTTACATATAGGCATTACAATCACAAGTTTTCTCCTCGTTTCTTCTTGATGACGTAAATTAGCGATGTTAATCCACTGAGTTAGTGCAATCATGATGTTTGCATCATTTCTTCAGAAAACGAGATAACCTTCAATAAATCAATACACCAACTTTTCGGCTCGATGAACGAGGTTCAGGCGTTCCGGTTTACAGAATTTAATCATTTTAGAGACATGTTTTCCTAATTATAAACGTCGCATCTTCGAGTTTGGAACTCCGTGCAGCTTAAGACGCTTCCTTTTCTTGACAATGATTTCTCTCTTTTTTTTAAGATTTTACACTTTCTGTTATTCGCTTATCTGGTTCCTGCAACTCATCATCTAACCTCAGTTTGCATCATTACTCTTAACAGGTTTTCGGTTTAGAGGGAACTCAATCATAGTTTTGAGGAAAATAGGGTCAGTATTCTACTTCCTGATAAGCCCCTTAATGAGCACATTACCACAATGACAAGCCGGTTTTGACTAAAGGGAGCAATCACTGTTAACATGTCTAACAAGAATCAAGTGTAATGATTTAGCAGTCCAGTGCTTGCCGCATGCCTATACATGCCATGTTGCCATACAGACTTTAAGTATGAGATTAACAACAAAAAGCGACCATCGCAGTATGACCTTTGATTTTCTCGGCCCCTCCTCGAGTTAATCCTTGGAGCAGACAAACAAAAATCATCGTGTATCATACACAATGAACTTTGTTTGCTCTCCTTTTGTTGCGAACGTCACATTCAAGCTCTTTTATTTCGAGGCTGTAGTGCGTTTAAGGGACTACTCCCCAACAACCTTAAGTTTGTCGAGGAGTTCTCTAGTGAGTCTCAGAACACAGCTGAACAATGGGTATGAGGTGACTGGTGCCATTGTTGTAAGGATCCATGTGTCCTTAACTGTGTCAAAACATTCAACATTCGGCTCAGTTTGGCCCCTTCATTTCTCCCTCCCAGTATGTATAGCTTTCCTTTCAGACGAACCATGCTTCCGTAATATCGTGGAACATTCAAGCTTGCAACAAGTTGCCATTGGTTTGTTGACGTATTGTACATCTCGCAAGTTTTCAATATTTCCCCATTGCGTAATCCCCAGCGACGAAGACTTTTTCTTGAGTAGCTGCTCCAAAAGCATTCCCTCTTCCTTCCAGCATGTCTGCGATTTCCTCCCATTTGTTCTCCACAGTGTTAAATCTCTCAGCCTCAGTGATGGATTGTTTTGTGTCTGGATTCGTTCCACCAAACATATACAGATATACAGATGGCTGCCACCAGCAACAATACAAGCATTTTTCGCTTTACACACCCTATCACAGGCGTGATCGAGTGTCTCCCAAGCCCAAGGTTTCACATCATATCTCTTCACGGTATTATTTTCCCAATAGCGGCAGGTACTGACTACAACGGCATAAATGTCTCCTTTTACCAGAGCCACCTTAGTAGAATTTGAGTGCAAGTCTACCGCTGACCAACCATTGCAAAACAGATCGAGTCTCTCTGTATCTGGAAAGTTACTAAAGGTAAACAACTGATCGCGGCGGTTTATCATTACTGTGCCATCAGCCTCTTTTACTTTCAAACCGTCTGGTAAACGCCTCCACTGGTCTTCCTCGGGGAGATAGCAAAGAGTGTACTTGCCACCACGGGCAACAATAACACGTGTGTCATTTCCCTTTATCGGTGACTGCGGGAGATCATCTTCATCGGCAAAAGCATCCATCTTTACTGTAGCATCTAACGTCAGCCTCAGACAAACCGGGCTGTTACGAACAAGTTCGTTTGTCACGACATCCTCCAGACAGTCACGTGACAGAAAACCCAGTCGAACGTGACCAAACAATTTTTCAAATGTTGCTTTTCGCGCGCTCTCTCTGTGGTTTACCCAGTCTTATATGATTTTAAAAGCATCAGCTTCCTCTTTGACTGTAATCTCGTCGGACTAAATTCACCTCTCGATCTCTCTAGCTTCCAAGTTCAAAAATTCATCCATTTTTGCCACGGAAACGATGTTTTCGTGAATAAAACGCCTGCTACTGGTGATAAGCTCGTCACAATCGTATTTTTTTCCAAGGTAAAAGGTTGAAATACAGTTAATGTGTGAAATTTCTCGTTCCAAAAACTGCCCTGAAACAATTTTCAAGCCCGGAACGATCAGATAATTCCTTGCCGCGATCAGTTTCTTTGCATTCTCCTGAGTCGCCTCTACAGTTCCAGTGTAGATGAATTCCAAAACATCTTCCATAACAGATCCTGAAATCTCCTCAGTCAAACCGAACAACTCCCTTTCGATTCTCTTTCACGTCGCTCTGAAGAAGTCTGCAAAAGTACGGACTTGCGGCGGAAAGAACATTTCTGTGAGCCTTTAACTCTCTGTCGTCTTTGGAAACCAAAGTAATGTCGCACAAATAATCTTGTTTTCGCTGTGCGTTGAGGCGCTTCATCAGTTCCACACAGAAAGCCGTTTGTCCGGCAACTGAGATGGGCTGTATATCCTCCACATTTAACAGAATTTCACAATTTCCGTGGGTAGATTCTGATAAAGTGGATTAATACTCGGGAAAAATATCGAAAGCGGAAACATATATGGTTCCCACTTTCCCCTACGCCCCCTCGGTTGCCGAGTCTCCTAGGAGATTGTGGAGAAGAGTACCAGAGTCTATCTGTCACGGCGATTTTTGTCACCGGTATGGTTATTTTGTAGATCCATTCCTCACTCGAAATGTCAAAACATTCAATACAATATACAACACAATTGTTAAGCGGTCTTTAATACAAAAGAAAGTTAAAGTATTTTCCACGAAGAGCAGTGAGATTTGTCTCCAACAGTTGTCAGCAAAGAGTGTAATGGTGTAGTTCGCCTTTTAAACTCTTGCTTAACAGCAGAAGTTCTCTATCGAATTTTTCTGATAGACCCTACGCACTTGAGAAAGGGTTCGATGGTGCTTTTATTCACCTACCAGGACTATAAATCAAGAGACCACAGATCCGGCAAGAGGGCAAAATTACTCAAATTATCAAATCAAGATCCTCATGCCCGTGGGAGATGGAATTCTGATTTTCCAGGATTTCCATGACTTGCGCGAACCCTGGCACCATTCAATGAAACGAAATATGACTTGAACTTGAAAGAAAGTAGGACAAAGTACTAGCCACAAGCAAAAATATGGAGCTGTAAAAATTGTTAGAAGGTGGCAAAGGATTTTTTACGTGACAAATAATTAGGGCCAAAATTATTAAGTGACGTGTTTTGTGACGCGTATGCTGTGACGCGTGAATCTTACAGAAAAGCGAGCGTGATTCGTACGTGAACAATGAGCCAGCGTGAGGCGGGATTTCCCTTTTAAAGTATACGTGACCGCGAACTTTTTCTTTCACTGGTGAAAACCTTAAGATTTCCCTGAAAACTTCCACACGAGAGGAGAAATTTGATAGTTTCCTTTTAAATTTGTGAACTTGAAATGCTGTTTAAGGTACACCAGACGCATAAACTTTTCTAAAATTCTCGTGTAAAACGGGCTTAAGGCCCCTCTCCTCCCCACCCCTCCCCCACATAGTAATTGTGACAAAATAATTGAAAAATAATCCAGCAAAAGCAAGTCGGTTATGATTACAATTTTTTTGTGGTAAAATCAGGCACAAGAGACTTCAGTTTATTCGAAAAGTGCTACTTCCACAATTTTTCCACTTTACAGCGAGTTCCATTCCTGGTTTTAAAACATATGCTTCTTTGGATGGAATTTGACTAAGCCTGAGGTATTTAAATTTTTTCAAAGAGCTTGGTTCAAATCTTTTACTGAAAGACTAGTCCTTATTGATTGCCAAAAAATCCATTTGTTGCTACCTAAATTTCTTGATATTGTTATATAAACGTTAATTACGAGCTTTATCTTTCGTTCTTCACAATAATTGCTAACATCGTTTAAGAAAAATGGCTTGAAACCTAGCTTTGGAGAGCTTCTCGTAAATATGGGCGAAATCTAAGGATACTCTTATTGTCTAACAAACAAAACACATGTTTCATTTGACGTCATTTTGGCCAATCATCAGTTGTAATACTGATTAGATAAGGATCGAATGGGACAACGAAACATGTCAAGTGACAGTTCGTGTGTTCAAAATGCTGATGAACATTCAAGAAATTCGGTTATTTTGAACTTTTCTATGTAATCGTTGACTTCTTCGTAATAGAAAATCGACTGCCAATAAACTATTAATGAAGAGGAGGAATATAAAATACTGACTAGCGCTCCCTAATTAGACGACTGTGCACACTACTTAGGAACTGGGGGGGTAAGGATTTTTGGCTTTGTCATGATAAAATTTACCTTTAGGGGGGGGATGGGTCGGAGGATTTGTGAGGATCACATACTTTCCAGGGGAAATGGAGGGGGGATCAGTCGTCGCTAATAGAGGGGGACTATAAGAAATTGACGGTCAGTGAAGGAGAATCATTAGAATACTACATAGCCTTAAAGGGGATCAGGTAAATTTTGTCACGACATAGCCAAACATCCTTACCCACCAGGTGACAAATGATGACAAGTCCTTAATTAGTGTACACAGTCGTTCAATTAGGGAGCGCTAGTCAGCATTTTTAACTATCCAAACGGTTTAACGAGTCGCAAAGTGACTGGGAAACTACACCACTATAGTACTAAGTTCGTCTAGTGCACCTTTGGAAAACCTCATTGCACATCCAATGAACGGATTATATGTTGTGGAGATGCTTTCCACTGGTATGGTTGTTTTCTGGATCCATTTGCCCTCAGCTTTGTCAAAGTATTCAACTCTTAGTTCACTTTTATTACTACCTCTTATCCCACCCAGCACGTACAGCTTTCCATTCAGCTGTACCATACTTCCATAACAACGACCAAAATTCAGCATTGAAAAAGTTGCCATTCATTTGTTGATACATTATACATCTCGCAAGTATTTAATAATCTTCCTCTGCATGCCCCTCCAGCGACAAAGATTTTCTCACGAGTGGCCACCGTAAAAGCGCCACCTCTTTCTACCAGCATATCAGCAATTTCTTCCCATTTCTTTTCCACAGTGTCAAATCTCTCACCACTTGCGAAATATTCCTGTGTATTTATCCACCCACCAATCATATACAGGTGTCTACCAGCTGCAACAACACAAGTATCCAGTCTACAATCTTGATCAAACGAGAGATCAACTGTCTCCCATTTACGCAGCTCTACGTTGTACTTTACGACCGTAGTTTTCTGGTCAGTGGTGTTTACTTGAACAGCATAAATTTCCCCTTTAACGATAGCTACGTTAGAGGACTCCGCGTGCGATTTCAAGGCTGACCAATCGTTAAAAATTGGATCGTATCTCTCTGCACCTACAGATTTTGTGAAGGTAAGCAACTGATCACGGAATTTTATCATCTTCGATGTAATGGCATTGAGCTCCTTCGTACCATCAGGTAAACGCTTCCAGTGGTCTTCTTCAGGAATATAACAAAAAGTGTACTTGCCACCCCGAACTACAATACCACGTGTATCAGTTCCCTTTCTCGATGACTGTGGGAGATCATCTTCATTGACAAAAGTAGCCATCTTAAAAGTAGCATCGACTGTTAGCCTCAAACAGACAGCACTGTCACGGACAAGTTCGTTTGTCACGATATCCTGCAAACTGTCACGCGAAAGGAAACCCAGCCGAACATGACGAAACAATCCTTCAAATGCTGTTTTTCGCTCGCTCTCTCTGTGGTTTACCCAGTCTAAAATGATTTTAAAAACATCAGCTTCCTCTTCGACTGTAATCTCATTGGACGAAATCCACCTCTCGATCTCTTTAGCTTCCAAGTGCAAAAATTCATCCAGTTTTGCCACGGAAACGATGTTTTTGTGAATGAAACGCCTGCTGTTGGCGATAAGCTCGTCAAAATCGTATTTCTCAGCGAGTAAAAGGTTGAAATACAGTTCATTTGAGACATTTCTTGTTCCAAAAACCTCCCTGAAAGCGTTTTCAAGCTCGGTATGATCAGATAATTCCCTGAGGCGATAAGTTCCTTAGCATTCTCCTGAGTTACTTCCACAGTTCCAGTGTAGATGAATTCTAAAACATCTTCCATAACAGATCCTGAAATCTCCTCAAATCGAATGATCCCCTCTCGATTTTCTTTCATGTCGCTCTGAAGAAGTCTGCAAAAATACGGACTTCCGGAGGAAAGAACATTTCTGTGAGCCTTTAACTCTCTGTTATCTTTGGAAACCAAAGTAATGTCGCACAAATAATCTTGTTTTCGCTGAATGTTGAGGCGCTCCATCAATTCTACACAGAACGACACCTGTTCAGCAGCTGAGATGGGCTGTATATCTTCCATAGCTTACAGAATTTCCTGGTTTCCTTGTGCAGAATCCGCTTTAATTTTGCTGAGGAACACACAGGTACTGGACATCGAAAGCGGAAGCATGGCTGGTTCCCAGTTTTTCATCTAAGCTCCAGAGTCCCCCTGGCAGGGAAAACTCTGGCGACGAGTAGATATGGTTAAAGAGGTGCGCTGAATGAATGATGATCTCGAGCCAGTAATCAGAATTTTGGGGAAAAGAAGTAAAGCGACTGGATAAATTTGAAACCAAACTCCTGACGACATATTACTACAAAACTTATGTATAAAAAGATACAGGTATATCATTTATTCGAGGGCAATAAACTATAAACTGTTCATCATCTCCTGCTCAAGGATGCGTATGATAAACCAAATGATAGCGAGGCGAGAATAACGAAAAATGGCAAAACATGTCGACCAAAAACTCTGGTTCTGAAGACGACGAGAAATACTGCCGAACAAGTACTGGCCCTTTAATTTGCAAGCACCCGCAGTCTGGCGTGGGGCTTACGTTTCCACTGTCGTGACTTAGGTACGAGCATAGCCACAAACAGAGATTCAACTGAGTTTTATTGGTTTGTGGGCTTCCCTGTATTCAAAAGTTTCTTACATCCATGCTCAACAGCGGCAGTTCCTACCTTAAAGAAGTAAACGATTCCATGAACTAAACAATACCTATATACTTTAACTTTAACTTCAACTTTAAACTTTATTTATTGAGGGTACATAATTACAGTAAAGAAACTGTACTCTCCCTCATGGCCCTCACCCACCCATCCCATTCCAGGGGAGGACATCCACCACACAGTAATTTCGTGCCTGGGAAATTAACGTCTCCTACCCCTAACCGTGCAGGGGATTGGACCTACGGTTTATTCGTCCTTATCCGAGAAGACTAGAATATCTATCCAAGATCCGTTTAGGAGGACGAAACTTTTTTTAAAAAATTACGGCTTTTTCATCTAGAGGTTGCTATTTACCTAGTCTCTTAGGTGAGTTTTATAGAGAAATATTTGGAAAGAATCGGAAGTAACGCAATATTCGTCCGAAACTAGCGGAAATTATGGGTAGAATTCCACCCATAAGCGCAGGGGCTGCCGGGATTGTTCGTCTAGAATTGGCTATTTCCCTTTTCTCATGGGTAACTTTTATAGAGCTTAATCAAGATGGTAGTTAACTGCAAATTATAGAAAACTGTTTTGGCCTAATTTTCGAGATATTTAATCAATTCCGGTGAAACTTGGTAGAAATCAAGGACTAAGCATAACAAATAAATTGGTATAATTATGGGTTGCTCCCATCATTAGTGTATTCAAAAGATTCACCTCTTATCTAACACTTGTGCAATAGAAGGTTGATAGTGTCATCTTCAGGTTAGCAACCAATGTTGAGTGTAGCGAGCTAAGCCTAACAGTTTCATACTGTGATGTTGTCAATGTGGTACTGGTAACTAGATCCGCGACCTTCTAATTACGTTGACGAGAGCAGAATACATCATGCATGGCGGTCTTATATTGACTTTGTGTCCATTACTTTGTGTAACAAATACTACAGTCAAAATAACCTAATGTGCCATTTCTTATCACAGCCTACTGACATCTTTGCCGCAAATTAAGTGTCTGAGAGACTACTCTCCGATAACTTTAAGTTTGTCCAGTACTCCCTTGGAAAGCTTCAGTGCGCAGCCAGTAAATGTATCTTTATTCCCTCTATAAATCCTTTCCGCTGGTATGATTGTCTTCTGGATCCATTTGCCCTCCACAGGATGAAAACATTCAATCATCTGTTCGGCCTCGTTACGGTCATTCTTTCCACCCAATACAGACAATTTTTCATTCAGACAAACCATATTACTTCCGCCCTTACGAGAAACAATCAAGCTTCCGGTAAGGATCGGTAAGGTGCCATTCATTTGTTGACATATAATACACCTCACGAGTTTGCAACACTGACGGTCTCTCTCTATGCGATCCACCAGCGACAAAGATTTTCTCATGCATGACCTCTCCAAAAGCATTACCTCTTTCTTCTCGCATATCACCGATTTCCTTCCTTTTGTTTTCCACAGTGTCAAATCTCTCAGCTTTCACGACATTTTGTGACGACGAGGGAGGACTCCCACCAAGCACGTAGAGATGACTGCCGGCTGCAACAACACAAGCTTCCCTTCTACAGCCTTCAAGAGACTAGAGAGGTGTCTCCCAAATACAAGATTCGACATTGCATTTTTTCATTGTGGTTTGTTCCGGAGAAGTTTGAACCTCGACGGCGTAGATTTCTCCTTTAATGGCAACAACCGGGGAGTCATTTGCAGAAATGTCTAACATGGACCAAGCGTTTAAAACTGGATTAAAACCCTCTGCATTGCCATAGCTACTCGGAAATGCATACAGCTGCCCGTGGAATTTTACAATGTGAAAATTATTCTTTATGCCAAACGACGGGTTGTCGGCTAAACGTTTCCACTAGTCACTCAGGAAGACAACAAGGAGTGTATCTTCCTCCACAGGTTACAATGGCGCTTGTCTCGACCCCTTTTCTCGACGATTGCTGTTGTTCTCCTTCAACTGAGGAAGTGGTCTTCTTTAATGCATCCAAATCCATCTTTAAGCAAACAAAGTTTTCTTTTACAAGTTCGTTTGTAACGAAATCAATTAAGTAGTCAAGCGATAAGAAGTCCAGCCGAACGTGACGAAACAATTCCACCAAATTTGCTTTCCGCTCCCTTTTGTTGTGTTCAATCCACTTCAACATGATTTCAAACACATTAGCTTCCACCTTCACTATGACCTCGTCGCTTGAAAGCCACCATTCGACTTCTTTAGACTCCAAGCTTAAAAACTCATCCATTAATGCCACAGAAACAAAACTTTCCTGGATAAAATTCTTGCTTCCGGTTAAAAGTTCGTCGCATTGATATTTCTCAGCAAGGTAAAAAGTTTAAATACAGTTTGAGTAGTTCATCTTCTGCTCTAGGATTCGACCGGAAATAACTTTCAAGCTGGGTAGTAGTAGATAATTTGCTGCAGCGACGAGTTCTTCCGCACTTTCCTCGGTCACTTCCACAGTTCCAGTGTAGAGAAATTAAAGAACATCTTCCATAACTCAAAGCGAATAGTTTCCTCTTTATTCTCCTTCATATCGCTCTGAAGAAGCTTGCAAAAGAACGGACTTGCAGCGGAGAGCACATTTCTGTGAGCATTCAACTCTTTGCCTTCTTTCGTCACCAAAGTTATGTTGCAGAACTGTACTCCCCAGTTTAATCTACTCATACACTGACCCGCAACCCTCCACTGATTGCTGAACACTCAACACCGATGGTTGAGGAGTGTTTGTATCAAGCATTTTCTCGTCACTACTAACCCCGGTTAAATGGTGTGCATTCCGTCCTTTCCTCTCTTATCTTCCGTACCTCTTTCCCCCATCTCTGCGCCTGTCCCCTGAGTGTAGCCGCCCCTTGCTAAGCCGCGGCAGCCTAAGTACCATAAAGTTCTACTAATTCCGTATGCGTGTTTCGACGTATTGATCACAGCCAACTCTGCTTACAAACCTTGAAAACAAGGCTAATATTTTGACAATGGAAGACCTTCCACCCATCGCTATCACTGAACAAAATCCTTTCTGTCTGGAAATGATGAAACGGCTCAACATACAAAGAAAACAAGGCCACTTGTGCGACATAACTTTGATTACGAAAGATGACCAGGAATTAAAAGCTCACAGAAATGTTCTTTCCGCTGCGAGTCCGTTCTTTTGCAAACTTCTTCAGAGCGACATGAAGGAAAATCGGGAAGGGGTCGTTCGGTTTGAGGAGATTTCGGAATCTATAATGGAAGATGTCCTGGAATTCATCTACACTGGAACTGTGGAAGTAACTCAAGAAAATGCCGACGAGTTAGTCGCTCCAACGAATTATCTCCTTGTCCCAAATTTGAAAACAATCACTGGTCGATATTTTCAACAACAAATGTGTGCAACAAACTGCATTTCAACCTTTTACTTCGCCGAGAAATACGACTGTGAAGAGCTTGTAAGCTACAGCAAGAGTTTCATTCACGAGAACTTCGCGTCTGTGGCAGTCATGGATGAATTCCTAAGTTTGGAAGCAAAAGAGGTGGAGAGATGGATTTCAAGTGATGAGATTGTTGTTGAAGCGGAAGCCGATGTTTTCCAGATATTACAAAAGTGGGTTGAACATGACAAGAGCGAGCGGAAAGCAGCGTTTGAAGAGCTGCTTCGTCACGTTCGACTGGATTTCGTATCGCGTGACTATCTATTGAATGTCGTGACAAACGAACTCGTGCGTGACAACGCTGGCTGTTTCAGACTGGTTTCAGATGCCATAAAACAGACTACGTTTTCAAGCGATGATAATCTTTCCCAGTCCCCTAGAAAAGGGCTAGACACACGTGCTATAGTGGCTTGTGGAGAAGAATATGCCTTCTGCTATGTCCCTCAGAAAGATGAGTGGAAAAGATTACCCAACAGGTTGGCAAAAGAGCAGTTCAACAACCTTTCAACCAACATGATAAGATTTCGTGATCAGTTGTTCATGTTTCATTACTGGGGTCGATCAGAGAGGTATGATCCTGTTTTTAATGGTTGGTCATCAGTCCCTTTTGACATATGGCAGGACAAAGTGACTGTCATTGGAGGAGAGTTATTTTCTATTGACCAAACTTTCAAGAAAATTAAGGGAGTTAAAAAACTCTCAAAAACTACAACTATTAAAAAATTCCTTGTAGAGTCATGTTCATGGAAACAGTTTCACTCCTCTTCTGAGTGCTACAGGAAAGAGTCTTGTGTCATTGGATCTGGTAACTTTTTGTATCTTTTGGGTGGGAAGTTCCCACGTACATCCCAATATGTCGCAAAAGCTGACAGATTTGACATTACAGAAAAGAAATGGGAAGAAATCACAGATATGCAACAGGCAAGAGGTGGGGCTTTTGGCGTGGCCACTCAGGAAAATATTTTTGTTGCTGGCGGTGCAGATAAAGAAAACACAGTGTTGATAACGTGTGAAGTGTACAATGTTTCCTCAAACGAATGGCAGTTGATTGCAAACTTGAATGTTTGCCGCACACATGGTAGTATGGTTTGTCATGGTGGAACATTGTATGTGCTGGGTGGCTTTGACCAAACTAAGGAAAATCCGGAATATTCAGTTGAATGTTATGACTCCACACAGGGCAAGTGGATTGTGAAGACAACCATACCAGTGGAAAAGGACTGTAAGAATGAATATGCATTCAAAGGCTGTGTGCTGAATTTCTCTAAAGGAGTATTGGACAATCTTGCTGATGCAGTTGAACAGAAAGTTTGACGGTGCCTCAAACTGTAGTCATATGAAGGAAAATAACTTGAGGTTGAACTACACTAAAGAAACAATTTGTAACAGCAAAAGAATCCCCTTGATCAAAGCTAGGAAGAGTTTGGTAGAACAATGACAGAACTTTCCTATCAACCTGAGTCAGGAAAGAAAGATGGAATTTCCCCTGCAGAAAGTTATGCAAAGCTCATGAAAAAAACTTAAGTTAGTCCAGTTGCTCTCAGTAATACTAAATCCTCAATATTAAGTTTCTGCATAGTTTTCTTTTGTTGTTGTTTTCTTTTGTTGTTTTTTTTTTTGTTACTTTGTTAAATCTTTTGGTTTCCATTTTTCCATTTCTGGTTCATATATTAGTTGTCAGTTTTCTCTAAACTTTTTGTTTAGGGGGGTGGGAGGATTTGTGAAGATTGTGCAGTTTTCGTCATGACACAACAAAATTCCTTCAACCTTACCCCTCTCTCCTTAAGAAATAAGTGATGACTAGTCCCAAAAGTTCAAGCATGCTATAGGATTGGTAAGGTACCATGGGGTAGCTGTTTATTTGGACTGGCAGCATTTCAGTATGAAATGATTGCATGCAATTGTGTTTGAAACCCTGTAAAGGCTTCTTTTTTTAATATACTGCTTGTTTTTAGGGGGGTGTTTTTGGTGAGAGCTTTCATTGTACTTCTTATCTCATGCAAGGGTGAAACAGGACATTTTTGTTACCAGTAATTACATATGATTTTAGTAAGTGAACTGAGTCACCAACACCTTGTTTGTAGCTCAGTTGTTAGAGTACAATCAAACTGTGGGGAAAAATACCACAGAGTCAAGCCTTTGCAATTGACTTTTCTCAGTTCTGTTTGTGGAACAAAATTCTAATGTCTTTGTTAAGAAAATGAGTTCTTTTTACATGCATTAGAATTAATTTATTTTAAGTAAACCCTTTGACTCCTACGAGTGATTAGCACCTGATTTCTCCTGACAATATTCCCCCAAATCACACATCAAGGTCATGAGAATAAATAAATTGATCACCAACTAGAGAAGCTTGTGATTGTTAAACAAATTCTCCTTGTCAGCACCTTAGGAAATGTATAGAGAACAGTATGGAGAGTATGCATTCTGATGTGAGAGTGTAAAGAGTGGTTTAAAATTATGAATTTCAATAGTTGATGAATCTGCCACCTCATTTTTGGAGGGGTGACTAAACTAAAAAAATCCCACAATATTTAGGTGAATGCTGTTTATGACTCCACACTGAGCAAGTGGATCATGGAGACAACCATACCTGTGGAGAGAACTGTAGGAAAATATGTGAATTCCAAGGCTGTATGCTGAGGTTCTGCAAAGAAGTATACTTTGACAATTTCACTAAATAAATGTAGTTACATTTGATCTTAAACTGTGCCTCAAACTGTACTAAAATGAAGGAAAATTACCTTAAGTAACTCCACTGAAGAAACGATGTGATCCCCATGATCAAAGCTTGATTAGGTTTGGTAGAACAATGACTGAACTTTCAGCTTTAGTCAGGAAAGAAACATGGAAATTTCTTTGGATTGTTGTGCAATTGCAAGGGAACAACAATGACAGCCTGTTTTCTTCTAAAGATACCCCATCCTTGAAATATTTAAGTGTATTTTTCTGTCATAAACCTATTCATTTTTTTTTATTTACTTTACTCTAATTTTTTAGTATGTGTGATTTTTAAAATTGCTCGCTCCTTGGGAATTTTGGCACTGGTATCAATAGTCTTGACACATCTGAAAACTTCTAGAATTTAAGTTGAAAGAGGAATTAGGAATTAAACACTAAAACTGGTTATTTGTACTTTAAAAATGCTAATTTCTTGTTAATAATTGCAAAAGAGTTGTCTTTACTCAGGTTTCACTCAAGTCCAATTTTCAGGAGTTTAATTCCTTCATATAAATTTTAGGCTTTCCTTGATCAAAAAAAAAGGAAAAGTTTTGATCCAAGATGAGAATATCATCAGACCTGGTATTAATAAAGTAAGCATCAAATGGTAAAATGAATGAGATAAAAATACACTTTACAAACTGGTCATTCCATCATTAAACAGCACACCTGTCACACATGAACTTGGTAGAAAGCTCAGGGCCGAGTTGTTCAAAGGTGGGATAAGATAACCCAGGTTTAGTGTGAAATTTGATTCAGATTTGAAAGCTTTAGAAGAAAATTTAGTTTAATTCCATTTGTATAAAATTTGATGATTGATCAATCTTAAAAGAATTGGGAAAATTATCCCAAAACGGCTTTTGAACAGAGAAATATAGAAACCCGGATTAAAATTTAACCCTGGGTTAGCGCTAATCAACCTTCGAACAACTGGGCCCAGTTCTCTAACAAATCCTCAGTCGATTTAACCCCCCCCCCCCTCCTCCTAGTCTCCTTCGAAGCCGTTTTTCTTGGCTTTCACGCAAGCGTTGCGTGAAAGCCAAAAAAAATGGCTGGGAAGGAGTCTACCCTCCTCCCAACCCCTACCAAAATGTCTGAAGTAGACTCATAGCATAAAAATCGGGCTAAAATATGCTATGGGATTGGTCCGTACCATGGTGTAATGTTTCAGTTCAAAAAATGCATTCACTTGTATTTGAAAGCCTGTAATAGCAATTATTTATATACTGCATGTTTGGGCGGGGGGGGGGGGATGTTTGTGGAGAGAGCTTTCACTGTCATCATCTTATCCATTTAGTCAAAAGGACTTCTTTTAAGTATAACCTTGGTAAGTGGACTGAGGCATGAACAACTTTTATGTAGCTCAGTTGTTAGAGTATAATCGAACTGTGAAATTATAACAGTAGGGCTCAAGCCCTCTCATTTAACTTTTCTCTGTGCTGTGTTGAGGAAAAATGTTTAATGTCTTCCTTTACATATATGAATATTTTCTAACATGCATTAGGACCCGTTAGGAGTAATTTTTCAGAGTTACGGAGATGTGTTTGTTGTGTTCAGCACTAATTGTATAAGTTTTTTTAACAAAGTTTTTGAATGTCTATATCTGATCCAGGGTTTGGAGGGAACTCTATTTTGGGTTTTAACAAACACAATCATGTACATTTCAAACAGTTTCCAGTTTTCAACAATTTCAAGTTTGTCCAGTATTCCTTTGGAGAACTTCAGTACACAGCCAGTAAATGTATATCCATCGCTATAGCAGATTTTCTCCATGGGTATATGGTTGTCTTTACAATCCATTTATCCTCTGTAGGGTCATAGCATTC
>NC_142529.1:8897116-8999616 GCF_964205215.1 Stylophora pistillata
TGTAACTGTTGCTTGTTCCATCGAAAAGTGTATTACTATTATCAGCCTGTATTTTTAGTGATGTATTTGCTTGGAAATATAACATTACTGTGTTGGCTATTGTCACCCAAGAACCTTTAGTGTTTTGAAGTTGAATATTAATGTCACCGCTAGTAGTCATGAATGGTTTATCTAGAATGAACTTGAGATGTGACAAATGTGCACTTTTCACACCATCGATGAATGTTAGCTCAATTGGTAGGGCGCTGCACTAGTATCGCAGAGGTCAGTGGTTCGAATCCCGTACAGGCCTGAAATTTTTTTCAGGTCTGATTTTCACTATTGCTCAAATAGTGCTTTACTGCGAAGGATCGTGCTCATATAGTCTCATAACTGCAGTTCACACATATGTTTCATATGTTTGTTGTTGTTTGATTTATCATCTACGGGTTTATGTCGAATTAATTTGATGGCCTGCTCCCAGTTGGCTTGTTAGCTCAATTGGTAGAGCGCTGCACTAGTATCGCAGAGGTCAGTGGTTCGAATCCCGTACAGGCCCGAAATTTTTTTCAGGTCTGATTTTCACTATTGCTCAAATAGTGCTTTACTGCGAAGGATCGTGCTCATATACGATTAATAATCTTGTTGTTTTGCATATCAAGATTACCTGACATGGGTCGTGTTCCATCAGTATGAAGATGATCGTCGGTATAAGCTTTTGTACAAGCATCTTGATTATCGGTTGGATTTTTCAAGTTCTTAAGTTGTTTGTTTTCCATGTCATAATCACCAGAAGCAGTCAATTTAAACCCTACACCTGGTAATCCTCGTTGACCTCTTAAAGTACCACTACCAGATGATTTATAATTTAATAATCCATTTGAATAACTCATTATATATATTAATTACATTATACTTTTTCATCAAAGTTCTTTGAAGTAAATTTTTTTATCTTATCAAGATATACGAATGAATAAGGCTCTTGTGTTGCTTTTTGATAACTATCTTTTCGAATTCCAGTTTCTCTACATATCATATTTCTTTCATTTTTGCTTGGAAAACCATAAATACAAAAATGACTGCAGTTCAGTCTTATATCCTTTGGTGTCTTATAGAAACTCTGACTTAAGTAAATAACTGAACAGTTCTTATGTCTTCCTCTGATAAAATATTCAATCAGTGGATTTTGGTTCTTTTCACACACAAAGTCATCAAATATAACAATTTTCTGTGATTCATTATCCATTTCAGTGACAGGAATAATTTCATCATTGCTTACTTCAAGAATTGGGTAACCCACCTCTTCTGAAATAGGCTCAAATGTTTGCATCATATGTTGATATTTTGTTTGTTCAAGGTTTTTAGCATAAAGATATATTTTATCGAAATACAAAAGTCTATAGACCATATCAAGAAGCAAATTAGTTTTACCAGAACCACTTGGGCCACAAATAAGCATTCGAAAACATCTATCTGGCATTAATTTATGTGCCTGCTTGAAGTTAACATTATTGTTATCTTCAACATTGTAATTAGGTATTCTCATTATAATATATACTTATATTATATATGAGTCTTAAAAAATGGCAAAAGTTAGCGAAAAGTAAAACTAATCTTGGAAACCAAATCAATAGAGTTCATGATGCTATTAAGAAAACTAACATCAACCAACAAACAAACCAGACATTATTTAAACAAATGTTTGAACCAGTGACTGGTAAATTAGATGAAGTTATTGAAAGTAATTTGAATACACCTCCAATTAGAAAAAAATCAAAGAAAAAAGGTAAAACTCCACACATTGATTATTACCCAGAAGTGGATCCATTTGAAGATATGGATGTAGAGGGTCTTTTAGATGATGATCGTGGATATGAACCATATGATGAAAAACAAATTCCAATATCACCACCACCTTATGCTTATAAGGAACCACCAGCAGTGGTGCGAAAAGTTAAGCCTTATGATGGTGATCAATCATTCGGTGAAATGTTGGATTCATTTGAAGAACCACCAGAATATGACTATGATGAAGACATTGATTATGGCCTACAAGATTCAGATGCCGCAAACATGATTTTAGATGATCTCAATGTAATTAATTATGATGATCTTGATAAAAGTTTATCAGAAATACCTAGTGAAAGAGGTAAAAGAACAAAATTAACCCGAATCATTAAATACGCTGAATCTCGAAGGAATCAATTAAAAGGATATAAAAGTGATGTTACCAAAAGATATAATAAAGGTGAAATAAATGATGCAGAAAAGCAATTAGAAAATAGAAAAATTGATATAAGACGCTCTGTGTTAAACAAATATATCTCAGATAATAAGAAAAAGTTAAAGACTATTCAAGGTTCAGGTGTTCATTTTTACAATAATCCCAAACAGCTTGTGAAACAACTCGAACTCATCATTGGTGAAATGATAGCCGGCAATAATAGTATTAAAATGAGAAACACAGGTCAAGCCATTCTTGATACTCTCTTGAAGACATCAACCATAAACAAGAAACAATACACAAAAATGTTCAATAATTATTTCAAAATATAATGTAACCATATCATATAATGGAAAGAGAAATTGTTTTGACAAGTTATAACAATAAATCTGGAAAAAACAAACCATCAGATTTTACAACTCGTTTTGTTCAACCTATAACTCTTGACAAAAATCGTCAGTATGTTATTGGTCTTAACAGAATTATAAACATGAGTTTCACATGGTTCAATGTCAACAGTTCACTCAATAACCAGAAGCTTAAATATAGTAAAGATAACGGTACATCTTTCACTGAAATCGATCTACCAGCCGGTGTATGGAGTTATGAAGATTTCAACAATTACATTAAATCTCTAACAAAAGACAATAACACTTATCCCATAACATTAGAATTTGATAAAACAATTTTTAGAGTTGAAATAACACTGGCTAATAATTATCAACTTGATCTTCGAGAGAGTAACTTTAATGAGCTTATTGGATTCAATAAAGCATTACTTACATCTGGAACCCATGTTGGTACAAAAGTTCCCAATTTATCACAAGATACTGATCTTCTAAACATTCATTGTGATCTCATTAATGAAAGCATGGTTGATGGTCAAGAAACAGACATAATCTACAGCTTCAGTACAAGTGTAATCCAACCATCATATAGTTTCACTCTTGAACCACAGAGAGTCACTTTTAGTCCAGTAAACAAAAGCAGAATATCAACCATTCGTATTTATATCACTGATGGAAAACGAAGAATTATTGATTTGAATGGACAAGACACAGCTTTTTCACTATTGTTAAAACCACTCAATTAATATAACTAATTAATATAATGAGATTGATTGAGTACAAAAAAATTTATCATCCAAAATTGGGTCGTTTTGTCTATAAACAAAAGGGTTCTGGTATCATTATTGATAATTTATTTAAACCAATAAAAGCCATATTCAAATCAGTTGTTAAACCATTTGCTAAAAAAACTCTTGATGCAGGTGTTTCACATGCTGGAGAACGTCTTGGAAAAGCTGTTTCTCAAAAATCTGGTGATTATATAATGAAAAAATTACATTCAATACGAAACACAAAACCAACAAAACCAAAACAAGAGAGTTCTGTTACAAAACCAAAACCAAAACAAGAAGAATCAACAGACATGATTCTAAATCGACTGATAAGTGGTGATGGAATAAGACGTAAAAAAAAATAATCTAACATATAAATATAATGTTTAGAACAAGTGAATATTTACAACGAAACGAATTAACTCGAATACAACTCGATAATGTTATTAGCAGCCCAGCTAATAATAATGCACAATCTAAAGCTGATTACAAATTCACCGTCAACGATCGAAGTAGTTTTTTCGATTGGTATAATGCTTACTTTGAGGTCCAGTTTCAAGTTCAAAAGCTAGCTGATGGTGCTGCTTTCGGAGCAGATCGAGTGTCAGTAATCAACGGTGCTCATTCACTTCTTCAACATATGACTACTAAAAGTGGAGGTAAAATCGTTTACGATACGGATAATCTTCATAAAGTAGTCAACTTGAAAAATTTGATTGAATAGAGTGATGATTTCTCAAGAAGCGTTGCCAAAAACAGTCTGTGGTACCTTGATACAGATTACAGAATTGCTAATTCAAATCAAAACAGTGGATTTGAAGCTCGACGATTGTTAACAACTGGAAACAATGATGTAAACGTAATCATTCCTCTCAACCGTTATTCATTTTTCGAAGAGCTTGAAGATCGTATGTTACACCAATGCAATTACAATTTACTTTAACATTGTTAAGTGACGCAAATCTCATCCAAAAACTGGCTGCTGTTGATGATGGTCGTGTGGTTATTGATCGATTTTATTTATGGGTTCCAAGATTGATTCCAAAAGATAGTCTTTATCAACAGTTTCTATCAAACTATATGAAAGTTAATAAGTGGACTTATAATCAAGAAATGTTCCAACAATCAGCTGGTACTAGATCATCAGGCTTTTTTCAAATCAGTCCATCCATCGATAATGTAAAACATGTATTTGTCTATTTTCAGAGAAATAAAGACAATAATGATGAATTGAATCCATATGAATATGACACTTTCAACATTAACGCTGATCGTGGAAATGGTTCTTCCCTTACAACTTTCCGTTTAGAATATGGCAATGGTGTATTTTATCCTGAAGTGGAATACGATAGCGAATCCAAAGTAAGAATATTCAATGATTTGATGAGTTATGCAATGCGTAAGAACGATTATAATTCAGGTACACAACTCAATCTAAGCAATTTCAATTCTCTTTTTGGAGTCATTTATTTCGATCTCACTTTTAAAACTGAAAAGGTTACAAGAGATCCCAAACAGCTTGTTTTCAGATACAAACTGAATGCACAAGCAGCTGCTGATAGTGTTTTTACAGTTAATGCTGTTGTACTCTATGAACAAGAAGTTATAATAAACAAAGTTGGAAATGAACTGTTGATTGTCTAAGACCACAATTGAATAGACCCCCAGCTAAATGACCTGACACCATTAATTAAATATGTTTTATAATATGAATTGTATAACGTATAATCATAATGGTACAGTTATTTGAAATCAATGTAAAACTATCACCAAATCAAAAAAAGAATTTAGGTAAAGCATATCATGACAAACAGTCAATAACATTGAGATTATTCTCAAACTCATTAAGTGGAAATGATAAACTCTTAGTTCCAAAAACAGTTGTGAACAGATTACAAAAAAGTAAACAAATGAAAAAAGGTATGGATATAAAATTATCAAAAACAAACATTAGAAACCAAATTGGAGGCAGCCTTTTAACATCAATACTCGCTATGGGAAAAAGTCTTTTGCCAACCATTGGAAAAACATTAGGTCTTTCTGCTTTGGCTGGATTGGCTTCAGAAGGTGCTTCTCAAGTTGTTAAATCAATTTCTGGATCAGGTTTTCTCATACCACAGAATAAAATAGATCAACTCATTAAATACAAACATTTATTAAGTGAAAAACAGAAAAAGGACATTCTCAATGCTTTACAAAGTGGACAAGGTGTTTATGTCATACCAACAAAGACTCAACATGGAGGAGCTATTGGGACTATCCTTGCTTCAATTGGTATTCCATTAGCTATTGACTTTGTTAAGAATTTATTTTCTGGTGGATCAGCTCCTAGATTAGGCCCACCACCTCCATTTATTGGTAATTGGCCAAATGGTAGAACTTATGGCAGAGGTGAAAAAAAAAAAAAATTCCATAAAATAATCCCTTTAACAAACTTTGATCTACTTGAATGGTGTAAATATCTGAAAATTCCAATCAACAATGTTCTAAGCAGAGATGAAAAGGTTCCTCACAATCACAAACAAGCACTTTTCATTTACAATCTCGAACCATCTTACATGTCAGGATCACATTGGGTAACAACTTTTGTTAAGGATAATGTCATCAATTACTTCGATTCATTTGGAATGCCACCGTTTCAAGAAATGGTTAATCATGCTAAAAAGAAGAATATCACTTTATTACATCAAAACAATCAAATTCAAAACATTAAAACATCAACTTGTGGATACTTTTGTTTGTATTTCTTAAATGAGATGAACAAAGGTAAATCATATTTCGATCTTCTACAAGTGTTTGATATACATGACACTATGAAAAATGAAAGATTCATTGCAAAGTATTTTAATTTAATATAAGTTATTTATATATGAAGTCTTATTGTGTAAAACAGAAAAAAGTTACTGAATGTGTCCCAGGAAGTGAAAGATATGAACCAACAAAAAATGGTAGAATAATGTTGAAATGTATTTGTTCAGACTGTGGTAAAACTAAAACAAAGTTTGTGGGTGGATCATTGTTTGATGTAGGAAACAGTCATTCAATAGGTGAAATGGTTTTCAAAGGATTAGCCAACAGTGGTGCTTATCTTGCTCGAAAAGGTGCTGAAAAAGCTATCAAATCAGATTATGCCAAGAGTAAAATCAAACAAACAGCCAACAAATATCTCGATCAAGCTCTTGACAGTTTCACTAATGATTTGAGTAAAAAGATAAGTGGAGGAAACATTGATTATTCACAATGGTATCCAATGGAAATGTATTCACCCCAAGGTGTTCATGATCCAACTAATCCACTTTACAAAGGAGGCGCTGTTGATATTCATAAACTCATCGGTAAATTACCTAAACCAAAAAGTGGTTGGACTCTTCCAGGTCATAAATACACAGGACCTTATAACGATCTTAACAAACAAGTCAAATATAATCCCACAACCGGTGAAATATTAGAAATATATGATAAACCCACTGGAAAGACTGATGCAATTGCTATGCAGCATGATGTTGATTACAGTGTTTGTAAAGGTGATAAAAAATGCAAAAATATAGCTGATCGTAAAATGGTTAAAGCATTAGACGCAGTACCATGGAATGAGCGTCAATGGGGTCATTGGCTAGCTAGAAATGTCATCAATACAAAACAGAAATTAGGTCTTGGTGTGAGACAAAAAAACGTGAAAAGCCGTCGAGTGAAATAAATTGGCAAGTCAAATTAGCAAATGAATTACACAAACCCATCAAACGTAAATTCACTCGGCGGCGTATAATTGTAAACCACATCGATGAAATATGGACAGCAGATTTGGTTGAAATGCAGAAATTCAGTAAATGGAACAAAGGCTATCGATATCTTCTCATGGTTATTGATGTATTCAGTAAATACGGTTGGATTGAACCTTTGAAAGACAAGAAGGGTGAGTCAATCACTGAAGCGTTTAAAAGAATATTCAAAGAAGGAAGAAAGCCAAAGTTCCTATGGACTAACAAGGGTAAAGAATTTTATAATAAACATGTTGAAGAATTGTTGGATAAAAATAGTGTTAAATTGTATTCAACCGAAAATGAAGAGAAATCGTCTGTTGTCGAACGATGGAATAGAACGATTAAAAACAAGATGTGGAAACAGTTTACTATCCAAGGCAATACTCAATATTTCGACATTTTACCGAAAATTCTAAGTCAGTACAATAACACCAAACATAAATCAATAAAAATGACACCAACAGAAGCGTCTAATAAAAAGAACGAAGGAATAGTTTATTTTAATCTCTATGGTGATGACAGTATCTTAACATCAAAACAACGTATACCGAAATATGAAATCGGTGAGAAGGTTCGAATATCAAAGTATAAAAGACAAGTATTCGATAAAGGCTACACTCCAAATTGGACAGAAGAGATATTTATTATCGACAAGATACAGTACACGAATCCAATCACTTATCGATTGCGAGATTTGAACAACGAAGAAATCAAAGGAAGCTTCTATGAACCTGAATTATTGAAAGCCAAACAAGAAATATTTCGAATCGATAAAGTAATAAAGAGAGATTATAAAAATAAACGAGCTTTGGTTAAATGGAAGGGATATAATAATGATTTCAACAGTTGGTTTTCTTTCAAGGATTTACAAGCTATCTAGGTTGCGTGCAATTTCAGACATTTTTTCAACGGTCAAGACTGCATGGTTACCATGATTGCAAGTCTAGAAACGTCTTATATGTCATCACAATTCCTTCCAAATCATCTCGTCTTCAGCGCATATGATTTGGATTTTTTTAAAGTTCTTTTGGAAAAAACTGATAGGTAGTTTACACTGCAAAAAACGTGGATATTTCTGAACCAATTCACAAAATCGTTTTAAAAAGAAAGCATACGACCTTGAGATGTCAATGTTATTTCGCAGAAGAGTTGAAAAGAATTTGAGGACACCTCTTTCAGTTTGGTCAGCATATCTCCTTGCAAGGCTGAATATTTTTATCATTGCGTGACTTTTCCTAGAAACGGAGCATATTATTCATAACTACTCGGAAATGAATCTAGGGGGTTCCCCGCTGACCAGTCTGGACATGGTTTGATAAACAGGAAATGAGTCATCACCAATAGCTATTGTTTGGGAATCACGAAAGGTGTTACGTTGTAAGTTACCATTTATATGGTTTGATAAGAATGGGAAGTCTGTTGTGGAATATTTTGAAGGTCATCCAGTTGAAGCAATGCCTTGGATACATGAAATAGACTGCACTTGTGGTAATTGTAAGTAGGCCGGCACTGCAGTGCCGTGACGTCATATGTAGTAGCTTGTAATATTCTTCCAAGATGCTCGAATTAGATGTAAACTATGTCACCAGAAGTTTAAAAATAATAAAACATTAGATATCCATAGGAGAATCATACATCGGATTGAAATTTAAGATAATTATGTTTCAAAACGTGGTAATCAATAAAATCAATTATTTGGTTGAAATCATTGCTTACAATGTAATTATCTTTGTCCTCAACTCTCTTTCTGAATTGTACCTGTTCAGGTCTCATTTCAATCTTTTTACCCGGTCTCTTTAATTCGCAATAAATGACCTTTTCATTATGAATAATGATGATAAGATCAGTGATTCCTTTTTGATACACCTTTTGCATCCTTTTATTGCGACTTAGAAACTCTCCAAAAGTATGAACAATGAGAACATGTGGGTTATTTTCATAATGTTTAAAAACAGACATCATAAGATCGTATTCAGACATTATACTATATCATTATACTAAATTGTAATGTCCGTATGCGTAACTATTGATACCATCCTTGAGAATATATCGTTTATCATCAAAGCAACTTAATGATACTTTATTTAAGTCATAACTACAGATTTCATGTTCGTCACTCCGGATGGTTTTCATCTTGTGATGCATTTGTTTTGAATTGAATAAAACATCTTTGTAATTTTCATGTTTAATGTCTTTTTTAATCACGTTCTTCTTAACACCTTTCGCTGTACGACTACCTTGATTATTATTCTTAATGTAACTATACAACTTCGATCTCAGACCAATAAATTCAACTACTGGACTCCAGCAGCTTCATCTTTCATTTAACCAATCACTTTCTTGTTCTTTTTGTAAAAGTATGGAGAGTTTTCAGGATAATCACTGTTATCAAACATATGTCTATCCTTCTGGAAGTCTTTGTATACATCGTCCGCTTCAATTTCATAAGTCAGTGAATCAGTGTCTGTAAATAATAACTTTGCTTTGTTTCCATATTTGTGTTTGATGTAACCATAATGGAAATCATACATCAAAGTCTTTGAAAGATCAAGAATACACAAACCAATATAAGCTGGTCTGTTTAAAGTTAATGTTTCTTTGATTTTGTGTACAGCAACCAGATTCTCATTGAATATTTTACTTGACACAAATGTTGGTCTAGATGCTAATTTCAACACCTTATTCTTGTCAGTGATGAGTCTTACATCAACACGCTTTCTAAGATTTTCCATCGTCTTTCCAAATACAGAATTATTTATTAATTTGAAAAAGTCTTTCTCGAAAGCATTCTTAGCTTGAGTTCTCTTTTGTGTATTAAAGTCGATGTATTGTTTTAACCAGGGTGACTGATTAAATTCAAGTGCTCTATGGATAGTTTTTAATTTCATTCCAAGATCGAGATATAACTGAAGATTTCGGTAATGCAGAACGTATTTCTCTTTGTTTGACAATGTTGGAATCAATTTTGATACAAGACCTGTTGATATGTTAAATTTCTCAGCGATTTGTTTACTGTATGGTGACAACATGTCTGACGTGACTTTAATCTTTTCTGGTGCTAATGGATAATCATTATGCAAATCATGTAACTCTTTTGGGTATTCAAGATCAACTTCTAGTATTAATCCCTTTTTACTATTTTCTTAATATGAATCAAGGTTGAGTTTATCAATCTTCTTCCATTTGAATCCACCAGTTGGAAGGTATTGTGACATAGCCCAACCGTACAGATTATTTGCGTCAAGGTACATAATATACTTTGATGGTTCATTTTCATTGTAATCGTTCATGTATTGGTTGTTTGCTTTTCCATATCGATTCGCAATATAACTTGTACCACCTCTCATTCCTTTTTCAATAAACTGAAACATATCAATATCAGTCATTAATTCAAGTTTTATATTAGTCATTTTCAACATAGCGTCCCAAGATAGTCCAGGGCTTGTGAAATAGTGACAAGGGTCGAGTTTATAATATTGGTGACAAGTTTGTCTGAAGTTTTCAAACACATCAGCCAACAACAATATGTCAGATTTGAGGTATAAATCATGATAATCACCCATTGTTTGTAACTTGAATTTTTTCCACACATTTTGAGCATGTTTGTAATCATCATCTGAGATATGTTCATTATTCAGTATGCTGTAAAATTCATCTTTTATTAGTAATTCTGTCTCATCGAATTTATCAAAGCTATCCATGTAATCATAAGGGTAAACACCTTTTCTAGTCATGAGCTCGAATTTGTTTTTCTTAAATTGTTCTGAGGTATATTTGAAAGCTTCTTTAGGTAGATTGTTGACTAGTTTATCAAGGCTAGAACTCATGAACTGAAAACTGTCGATGAAAGTGAGATTATTTCCTAGCATGAAAGCCATATACTTTTCCATGTTATTTGGAATTGTGTTAATGTTCATTTCACATTCTTCTCCTTTCTTGTTTGTATATCTGTTGTTCTTAACAATCTCTCCAATTTCTTGCATAATGAAATGTGAATCGTAACCTCTCAGATTATGAAATATCACAGGTATTTTATCACTGATCCGAAAATTCAAATTACAGTCTTGATGAGCTGAGCCTCTGAATTTTCCAGTTATGTGACAATGATCTCTCACTCTAATATCTTCATTGGTATACTTCTGTTCACAAATATATATGGCATGTATCAGCGTTTTGAAATTGTTTTTCATCTTCTTTAGTCATTTTAAGTGGTTTGTTAAATTTGGATTTGATAATCTTTTTACAATATCTTAACTCTTCAAGCATGTGTTCCATGAATTTATAAACAGCTTTCTCGCCACGATATATTTGAATAGGTTTCGTATACTTGTCATCGTAAATGCAAACAACTTTGTAGCCATATCCACAGTCAGTATGTTTTTGATAAGCTTCAGTGAAAGATTTTGCACCAGTTTGTTGACAACCTTGAACTTTTTCCGTTATTGCTTCAAAGTCAGCGTAGATTACAAATGGAAGTGGTAGTTGCTTATGATGATGATTGAACTTTAATATGTTGTGGTCTTTAGTCGGCATCTTAACAGCTTGAACTCCATTGATTAGGAGGCAATTAGCTTTATGGTCAATTAAGACTCTTTCAGAACTAAAACACTGTAAACAATACATACAGAAATGCTTTCTCTCCTTATGTTTATTTTGGCTATACATAAACCTATTAAAATCTTTAATTAGTATGTAATGTTAATTCTTATTTTCTTCTGTTATTAATAAGAGATTCATATGATTTTTATTCGTTTCCTTACTGATGTATATTGGGTATTTTTCTTTATTCTCATAGCCAAATACGTTGACGTTGATTTTATTTTGTTTTTCAATCTTGTTGATTTGGTTAATAGTCACCGGAAATTCAATTCCTGTGTAATCTAATTTCTCAACAAAAGCTCTGTCAACTTTTTTGATCCTCTGAGGATACTTCTCTTGTGGATTTAAGTGTCTTATATGGCACCAACGGAAACATTCATTATCTGTATTTTTCAGATTGATCAAACCTTTATTAGCATTTCTAAGTTCTGATGGAAGTTCAATATAAGATGAACCTTTTGTTGGATTATATTTCACAGTATTTATGCAGTGATTATCAACTGATTGAATACGCCAACCAGATCCTTCAGAAATCCATTGTGCGATTTGTAATGTTATATGTTCTTCTGTTAATTTTAAAGAGTCTGCTATTTCTGTTTCATTTATTATTGTTTGAGGTTTGCTATTAAAGTACGCCGTTTTTGTTTGAACTTCATCACCAATATGTTTCTCAAAGGTAATTTTCATTGTCTCTGTGAATTTGAAACCTTTCATTGTGTCCAATAACTTTTTAAGATATTTACCAACAGCTAATCTTGTGCTTTGCATTTGAAGTAATGGATCTTTATCATTTTTTATGTTTATTTCATCTGATTTAGTATATCCTTTCAAAGCCTTATTTGTCTCATTGATTTTTGTTCTTGGTAAAGGAACAGGCTTTTTTGTTCTTGGTAGAGGAATAGGTGGTTTGATAATGTTTTCTTCATAATCTTGAGCCATCTGTTTCACATTTTTGAACTGTGGAGCGAATTTAAATTTACGCTTCAATGTTTTGGGTTGATATTTTGGAACAGGTCTTAAATTCATGATTATATCAACCAGTTGATCTTTTGTCAGATTCTGTAATTCGTTTCTATTCATGTCTATATATGGGTTAGATAATTTTTGTTTCATTTGATTTTGTGTATTCAATATTTCCAAAGTTTCCTTCATATTTTGTAAACGTGAATTTTCTTTAAGTGTATTTTGATTTTGTGTATTCAATATTTTCATAATTTCCTTCATATTTTGTTTGATGGTAATACAAAACAGTTTGGTAGAGCTTCATTTTTTTCACTATTTTTGGTTTTATAGAGGGTGAAAATCAAGTCGTCCTGAGCCTATCGAAAATGAATCGCTGCGAATCGGTTGAAGAATGATACAAATTGCTTTGGTAAAGCTTGATTTTTTACCATTTTTGGCGTTTTGGTCTCACAGCCCCAAGCCCTATACTACTTATTGCGATACAGAATTTAAGTATGAGATTAACAACAAAAAGCGACCATCGCAATATGACCTTTGACTTTTTACGGCCCCTCCTCGAGTTGATCCTTAGGACCAGGCCAACAAAAATCATCACATATCATACACGATGAACTTTGTTTGCTCGCCTTTCGTCGCGTACGTCATATTTAAGCTCTTTTAACTTGAGACTGTAGTGAGTTTGAAGTTCGTTCTCCTGAGTTACCGCTACAGTTCCAGCGTAGATGAATTTCAAAACATCTTCCATAACAGATCTTGAAATCTCCTCAAACCGAACAATCCCTTTTCGATTCTCTTTCATGTCGCTCTGAAGAAGTCTGCAAAAGTACGGACTTGCGGCGGAAAGAACATTTCTGTGAGCCCTCAACTCTCTGTCGTCTTTGGAAACCAAAGTGACGTCGCACAAATAATCTTGTTTTCGCTGTGCGTTGAGGCGCTTCACTCAGTTCCACGCTGAAAGGCGTTTGTTCGGCAGCTGAAACAGGCTGTATATCTTCCATATTTAACAGAATTTCCCAATTTCCGCGGGCAGTGGATTAATACTCGGGAAAAATATCGAAAGCGGAAGCATAGATGGTTCCCACTTTCCTTTACGCTCGCTCGGTTGCCGAGTTCCCTTCTGTCACGGCGATTTTTGTCACCGGTATGGTTGTTTTGTAGATCCATTCCTCTCTCGAACTGTCAAAACCGTGACATTCAATACAATATACAACACAATTGTTAAGCGGTCTGAAATACTAAAGAAAGTTGAAGTATTTTCCACGGAGAGCAAAGAGATTTGTCCCCGACCTTTGACTGCAAGGAGCGTAATGGTGTAGTTCGCCTTTTAAAATCTTGCTTAAGAGCAGAAGTTATCTATCGAATTTTTCTGATAGACCTTGAGCACTTGGTTCATAGAAAACATAGCATCTTTTGTGGTATTTCTTGAGAAAGTGGTTGATGCTGCTTTTATTTGCATATCATGGCCATAAATAGATAGACCACAGGTCCGTTAAGTGGGATAAATTACTCAAATTATCAAATCAAGATCCTCCTGCCCGTGAGAGTTGAAATTCTATGATTTTCTGGATTTCCATGACTCACACGAACCCTGGACCCATCCTGGCACCATTCAATAAAACTAAACATAGCTAGAACTTTAAAGAAAGGAAGAGACACACTAGCCACAATCTAAAAAATATCGAGCTGTTAAAACTAATCAGAAAGGAGCAAAAGATTTTTAACGTGATAAATGATACAGGCCACAATTATCATATTTATGTGACACGTGAATTTTACAGAAAGCCGAGCGTGATTCGCACGTGAATCTATGAACTAGCGTGAGGCGTGTTTAGCCTCCTGAAGTATACGTGACCCGTGATTTTTTTATTGCAACAAGTGAAAACCTCAAGCTTTCCCCGAAACCTAACACAGAAGAAGAGAAATTTGAAAGTTTCCCTTTTTAATGTGTGACACCTGAAATGCTCTTTTTAGTACACGTGACTGGTGAATATAAGTTTCTTGCGTAGAACAGCATACGGACTCCCCTCCCCCACTTCCCCCCACCCACCCACTAACGTCTGCTCAGAGGTCCCTCTGTTAATTGTGACAAAATAATTGAAACTTAATCACAAACACTCAATTTATTCTCTTTTTGTTTTTGTCGCACACATCGGCATCGATAATTATGATTTTTTGTTTTTGTTTTTGTAATATAACTAGGCACACGAAACCGCTATTTCTCTACTTTGCAACGAGTCGTATTCTTGTTTTCAAAGCGTTTCCTTCTCATCATCAATGGAATTCTTGATTGAATATGACTAACCCTGAAGTATTTCAAAGAGCTTGATTTAAATCTAATATCAAGGGACCAGTCATAATTGATCTCTAGGGGGGGAGGGGGTGGAGGGTTTTGAGGGGGGACTGGATCACATGGTTTTCAAGGGAAACGGTGGGGGATCAGTTTTCGCCAAACGAGTATAAAGGGAGGGAACATAGAAAATTGACTTCTAGATAACTGCCAATGACGGGGGGGAGGGGGAGGAGGGGAGGAGGGAGAGGGTCATAAGAATATTTCAGAGCCTTATAAGATGGTCCTAGTAAATTTCATCGTGTCACGCCCAAAATTCTCCTACCCCCCCCCCCCCCTTCTTCTGGCGATAACTAATGACTAATGAGCAGCGCCTAAGTAGAATGTCCGGACGGTTTAAAGAGTCGTAAAATGACTGAGAGACTCCGCTTCTATAATACTAAGTTCATCTAGTGCTCCTTTGGAAAGCCTCAGTACACATCCAATGAACGAATTATAATCTGAGGAGATGCTTTCCACTGGTATGGTTGTTTTCTGAACCCATCTGTCCTCAGCAGTGTCAAAGCACTCAACACTCAGCTCACTTTGGTTGTTCTCATTCATTCCACCCAGTACGTACAGCTTTCCATTCAGCTGTACCATACTACCAAAGCAACGAGGAGCATTCAGGCATTGAAATACTTGCCATTCATTTGTTGATATACTGTACACCTCACAAGTATTTAATTTTTGTCCTCTGTATACCCCTCCAGCGACGAAAATTTTTTCTTGAGTGGCCACCCCAAAAGGGCCAGCTCTTTCTATCTGCATACTAGCGATCTCTTCCCATGTCTTCTCTACAGTGTCGAATCTCTCACCATTTGCGAAATATCCGCGTGTTTTTCTCCAACCACCAATCATATACAGGTGTGTACCACTTGCAACAACACAAATATTCTCTCTACAATCTTGGTCAAACGAGAGATCAACTGCCTCCCATCTGCACAGCTCTACATTGTACTTTACGACCGTAGTTTTTTGGTCAGTGGTGTTTACTTGAACAGCATAAATTTCCCCTTTAACGATAGCTACGTAACAGCTGCCCGCGTGCGATTTAAAGGCTGACCAATCGTTAAAGACTGGATCGTACCTCTCTGCACCCTCAGATTTTGTGAAGGTAAACAATTGATCACGAAATTTTATCATCTTCGACGTAGTGGCTGTCAGCTCCTTCGTACCATTAGGTAAACGCTTCCACTGGTCTTCTTCAGGAATATAGCATAAATTGTACTTGCCACCACGTGCCACAATAACACGTGTTTCCAGCCCTTTCCTGGGTGACTGCGGAAGATGATCTTCATCAACAAAGACAGCCATCTTCATGGCAGCATCCATGACTAGCTTCACACAGGCAAAATTCTCACGCACCAGTTCGTTTATCGCGATACCTTGCAAACAGTCACGCGACAGAAAACCCAGTCGAACATGACGAAACAACTCTTCAAATGATGTTTTTCGCGGGCTCACTTTGTGATTTACCCAGTCCAAAATGATTGTAAAAACATCAGCTTCCTCTTTGACTGTAATTTCATCCGACGAAATCCACCTCTCGATCTCTTTAGCTTCCAAGTGCAAAAATTCATCCAGTTTTGCCACTTTAACGATGTTTTCGTGAATACAACGCCTGCTGCTGGTGATGAGCTCGTCACAATCGTATTTCTCAGCGAGGTAAAAGGTTGAAATACAGTTTACGTGTGATATTTCTCCTTCCAAAAACCGCCCTGAAGCTGTTTTCAAGCCCGGTATGATCAGATAATTCCCTGCGGCGATAAGTTCCTTAGCATTTTCCTGAGTTACTTCCACAGTTCCAGTGTAGATGAATTTTAAAACATCTTCCATAACAGATCCTGAAATCTCCTCAAATCGAATGATCCCCTCTCGATTTTCTTTCATGTCGCTCTGAAAAAGTCTGCAAAAATATGGACTCGCGGCGGAAAGAACATTTCTGTGAGCCTTTAACTCTCTGTTATCTTTGGAAACCAAAGTAATGTCGCACAAATAATCTTGTTTTCGCTGAATGTTGAGGCGCTTCATCAATTCTACACAGAACGACACCTGTTCAGCAGCTGAGATGGGCTCTATATCTTCCATAGTTTACAGAATTTCCTGGTTTCCTTGGGCAGAATCCGCTTTAATTTTGCTGATAATGAGAAACACACGGGTAAGATATCAAAAGCGGAAGCATGGCTGGTTCCCAGTTTTCCATCTAAGCTCCCGGGTCCCCCGGGCCGGGAGAACTCTGGCGACGAGTAGATATGGGAAAGAGGTGCTGAATGAATGATGATCTCGAGCCAGTAATCAGAATTTTGGGGAAAAGAAGTAAAGAGACTGGGTAAATTTGAGACAAAATCGTGACAACATATTAGTGCAAAAGTTATGTTTAAAAAGATAGTTATATCATTTATTCAAGGGCAAGAACTATAAACTGTTTATCATCTCCTACTCAAAGATGCGTATGATAAACCAAATGATAGTGAGGCGAGAATAACGAAAAATGGCAAAACATGTCGACCAAAAACTCTAGTTCGGAAGAGGATGAGAAATACTGCAGAACAAGTACTGGCCCTTTGCAAGCACCCTTTCTGGCGTGGGGCTTACGTTTCCACTGTCGTGACTTAGTACGAACATAGCAACAAACAGAGATTCAACTGAGATTTATTGGTTTGTGGGCTTCGCTGTATTCAAAAGTTTCTTATATCCATGCTCAACAGCGGCAGTTCTTACCTCAAAGAAGTAAACGATTCTATGAACTAAACAATACCTTAGTACAGCAAGATCCGTTTAGGAAGATGAAAATTTTAAAAAATTACGGCTTTTTCATCTAGAGTTTGCTATTTACCTAGTCTCTTAGGTGAGTTTTATAGAGAAAGATTTGGAAAGAATCGGAAGTAACGCAATATTCGTCCGAGACTAGCGGAAATGATGGGTGGAATTCCACCCATAAGCGCAGTGGCTGCTGGGATTGTTCATCTAGAATTGGCTATTTCCCTTTTCTCATAGGTAACTTTTATAGAGCTTAATCAAGATGGTAGTTAACTGCAAATTAGAGAAAACTGTTTTGGCCTAATTTTCGAGATATTTAATCAATTCCTGTGAAACTTGTAGAAATCAAGGACTTAGCATAACAAATAAATTGGTGTAATAATAGGTTGCTCACATAATTAGTGTATTCAAAAGATTCACCTCTTATCTAACACTTGTACAATAGAAGGTTGATAGTGTCATATTCAGGTTAGCAACCAATGTTGAGTGTAGCAAGCTAAACCTAACAGTTTCATACTGTGGTGTTATCAACGTGGTACTGGTAACTAGATCCGCGACCTTCTAATTACGTTGACGAGAGTAGAATTCATCTTGCATGGCGGTTTTATATTGACTTTGTGTCCATTACTTTGTGTAACAAATACTACAGTCAAAATAGCCTAATGTGCCATTTCTTATCACAGCCTACTGACATCTTTGCCGCAAATTAAGTGTCTGAGAGACTACTCTCCGATAACTTTAAGTTTGTCCAGCACTCCCTTGGAAAGCTTCAGTACGCAGCCAGTAAATGTATCTTTATTCCCTCTATAAATCCTTTCCGCTGGTATGATTGTCTTCTGGATCCATTTGCCCTCCACAGGATGAAAACATTCAATCATCTGTTCGGCCTCGTTACGGTCATTCTTTCCACCCAACATGAACAATTTTTCATTCAGACAAACCATATTACTTCCGCCCTTACGAGAAACAATCAAGCTTCCGGTAAGGACCGGTAAGGACCATTTATTTGTTGACATAAAATACACCTCACGAGTTTGCAACACTGACGGTCTCTCTCTATGCGATCCACCAGCGACAAAGATTTTCTCATGCATGACCACTCCAAAAGCATTGCCTCTTTCTTCTCGCATATCACCGATTTCCTCCCATTTGTTTTCCACAGTGTCAAATCTCTCAGCTTTCACGACGTTTTGTGACGTCGAGGGAGGACTCCCACCAAGCACGTAGAGATGACTGCCGGCTGCAAAAACACAAGCTTCCCTTCTACAGCCTTCAAGAGACGAGAGAAGTGTCTCCCAAATACAAGATTCGACATTGTATTTTTTCACTGTGGTTTGTTCCGGAGAAGTTTGAACCTCGACGGCGTAGATTTCTCGTTTAATGGCAACAACCGGGGAGTAATTTGCATAAATGTCTAACATGGACCAAGCGTTTAAAACTGGATTAAAACCCTCTGCATTGCCATAGCTACTCGGAAATGCATACAGCTGCCCGTGGAATTTTACAATGTGAAAATCATTGTTTATGCCAAACGACGGGTTGTCGGCTAAACGTTTCCACTGGTCACTCAGGAAGACAACAAAGAGTGTATCTTCCTCCACAGGTTACAATGGCGCTTGTTTCGACCCCTTTTCTCGACGATTGCTGTTGTTCTCCTTCAACTGAGAAAGTGGTCTTCTTTAATGCATTCAAATCTATCTTTAAGCAAACAAAGTTTTTTTGTACAAGTTCGTTTGTCACGACATCAATTAAGTAGTCAAGCGATAAGAAGTCCAGCCGAACGTGACGAAACGATTCCTCCAAATTTGCTTTCCGCTCCCTTTTGTTGTGTTCAATCCACTTCAACATGATTTCAAACACATTAGCTTCCACCTTCACTATGACCTCGTCGCTTGAAAGCCACCTTTCGACTTCTTTAGACTCCAAGCTTAAAAACTCATCCATTAATGCCACAGAAACAAAACTTTCCTGGATAAAATTCTTGCTTCCGGTTAAAAGTTCGGCGCATTGATATTTCTCAGCAAGGTAAAAAGTTTAAATACAGTTTGAGTAGTTCATCTTCTGCTCTAGGATTCGACCGGAAATAACTTTCAAGCTGGGTAGTAGTAGATAATTTCCTGCAGCGACGAGTTCTTCCACACTTTCCTCGGTCACTTCCACAGTTCCAGTGTAGAGAAATTCAAGAACATCTTCCATAACTCAAAGCGAATAATTTCCTCTTTATTCTCCTTCATATCGCTCTGAAGAAGCTTGCAAAAGAACGGACTTGCAGCGGAAAGCACGTTTCTGTGAGCATTCAACTCTTTGCCTCCTTTCGTCACCAAAGTTATGTTGCAGAACTGTACTCCCCAGTTTAAACTACTCATACACTGACCCGCAGTCCTCCACTGATTGCTGAACACTCCACACCGATGGTTGAGGAGTATTTGTATCAAGCATTTTCTCGTCACTACCAACCCCGGTTAAATGGTGTGCATTCCATCCTTTCCTCTCCCATCTTCCGTACCTCTTTCCCCCATCTCTGCGCCTGTCCCCTAGTGTAGCCGCTGTCACAGTGATATGTGTACCCCCGTGATATGTGTATCCCCGCACACATATCACTAGTGATATGTGTACCCCTGGTAGGGATACACAAAACACTGAAGCTTTGCACCCGGGCCTCTTAGAGCTTCAAAGAAAACATGGTGGCTACGAGGAACAAATTTTGTGGTTTTATATTTTAAAGTTTCCGATCCAAAATATAAACGGAAGAAGATAAAAGCGCTTGCTTTAGTAAGGGGATACACATACTGACTACGATTGCCGTGATATGTGTATCCAAAAGATATAATGGGGATACACATATCCCTGAACGGTGATCGCAGTGATAGGTCTATCCCACGACTAACTCGCTGTCGTCTGTCAATTTGTAATCAATAATACACTTACTAGCCATATATAAGCTTAGCTAGTAATTTTCTGGACAGACAAAAGCGCTTGCTTTACCAAGGGATACACATCTTGACTGCGATTGCCGCGATATGCGTATCCGCATTGTATCCCCAAGATGTATTGGGGATACACATATCACTGAACGGCGATCGCAGTGATATGTGTATCCCCTGACTAACTCGCTGTCGTCTGTCAATTTGGAATCAATAATACACTTACTAGCCATATATAAGCTTAGCTAGTAATTTGCTAGAAAGCCAACAGCGCTTGCTTTACCAAGGGATACACATATCACTTACTACGATTTCCGTGATATGCGTAACCCCGAGATATGTTGAGGATACACATATCACTGAACGAGAGATCTCAGTGATATACGTATCCCCTGGCATGACGAGCTTTGCCCACCAAAAAAATTTATGCAAATTAGGCTAAGCCGAATCTGAGTTCCGCCTGGCACTTATTAACTGTAAGAGAAGATCTCAGTTCGCGCCCACAGCACGTTCAAGGTGTTGCGGATGAAGTTTCTGTAATTACTTTTTGGCACTTTTCGGCGTCAAAATTGCATAGTTTGGGTAACCCAAAACCCTTTGGCTGACCTTTCTTGTCATAACACGAATGTTTTCCAGAAAGGGACACGCGGTAATGTCGGTGTTACTCGTGTGCAGGCATTTTTCCAGGTAAAACCCTCGCGTGGAGTCAACTCATGTTTACTTTAACGCTCCTTTTATGCACACAATGTAAGCCAAAGCATTGTACAGTTAAACGTAAAGATCAAAATATTTTCTTCTAAGGATGATAAATGATCGACACTGAACTAAATTATACGTTGAAGAAAATGCAAAACAGCATAACATGCAAGATAGGAAATTTGGAAAAATACGAAGTTACGGAAACCATGAAAATCTTCGATTTTTAAGAAAGGAAATTTTTATAATTCCAAGCCAAGTAAGCTTTTCCAGTGTTTCTTTCTTTAAGGTTTTGTGTAGAGCGGGGCCTTTGTTTTATAAACCGTAGTGACAAGTCGAAAGGGTTTGCTCTTGGTTATGATACCAAAGAGTAGAGGGACACCACGGTGATCTTCCAGGTGTTTGATCATCGTCGCCGCTCGTGGCGTACTTCGCTACTTAGGTGAGCGAGATCGACGTTCTTCTGTGTGAAAGACCTCCTTACAATGAAAAGCGGTCGATTGTGCTTTGTCTGTAGCGGTTTTAACGCTCGTCCATATTCAGCGCTTATCCTAAACATGGCATCTCTAGCTATCTACAAGACACGCTGCGATGTATTATTCGTCCATGTTCAACACAACAACAGCGCTACTGAGATAGAGAATCGAAAGATCACATTGTTGCGCTCGAGGCAGAGTGCGCTACGTTTGCCAAGTTCTACAATGGACAACAGATCGTACGGCCTCCCGCAAGAGTAAGGACAAGGTCTGTCAGTTCATAGTTAGTAGAGGGGGACTGGTTAGGAAAGCCGGCGAACTTCAGAGAAGTATGTTATTGTTCTAGTTTTTTTCGTGGTCACGTGGTGTTGACCCTGCACAGTATTTTCAACAATATGGCGTCCGATGTGCGATAAGAGCGTTTTGTCTCCAGAGTCATCCAGTATTTCGTGATAGATCTCCTGTTTAGATAATTTTAAGTAACTACTATCGAAGAATAGATAATTTGTCATCATGCCAGGTGAGAATTGTTCAGTTTTCGGCTGAGGATCGTGCATAGGCATATGGAAACTTCCCGTGGCAAAGAACGATGCCTACAAGAAATGGAGGTCTGACTGGCTAAGTGCGATCACAAAGACAAGAGTCTTGGACAAATCCTTCAAAGAACTAATTGCTAATGATAGGGTTTACACATGTGAAAGACATTTTGGGCTGAGGATCGTCCATAGGCATATGGAAACTTCCCGTGGCAAAGAACGATTCCTACAAGAAATGGAGGTCTGACTGGCTAAGTGCGATCACAAAGACAAGAGTCTTGGACAAATCCTTCAAAGAACCAATTGCTAATGATAGGGTTTACACATGTGAAAGACATTTTGCTTCTGATAATATTGAAATATGTAAGTACTTGGTGTTAATTTTTAGTTTCTCACTCGATACTTCGTTCGATCTCTACAATATTGTCGTGAAAGGTTTGCTTATAGCTTTGCTCAATTTTCATGAATTCGTATCTGATATGTGTCTGTTCATACTTTTCGCAGTTACAACAGAGAAAATGATAAAGAAAAAGCCAGGATTTGGTGCTCTACCAACGCTTAATATGCCGATAAGAAGTTGCAAAAGCAAGAAGCCACCTGAAAGAAAGTGATCAGACATTGAACATTATTCAATTTTTTATATTATTATTATTTTGTATTGAAATGCAAAACACAAACCATTCAACTTTGTCACATATTTTACAGATTTCTGTTGTATACACTTAATCTTGTAAAGAATAGAAGATGGAAAATAGAGTTGAAAAACAATAGAGTTGTTTGCAAAAACATGAAATATGCTCTAGCGTGTTACACTTGGGAAAATAACATTATTTTGCATGTTAAAAAAACATAACCATAGATTCTTAAAAATGTGAGTCTATATAATAGATATAGTGTTACAGCTGTAGCTGTAAGACTTAAAGTTAAAAACTGTAAACATCAAAACTGGAACATGTTGTATAAGAGTTTACAAAAAGAACTATGAAATTAAACTGTATTTTGAACTATTAAATTATTTTGAAAACTAGAATTTGCATTACTAGAGTGAAAGCATTTAAGCTGTGAAACAACAATTATTACCCTGTAAAAGTAAAAAAAAAAGACAAAAGAAAACAATGAAGTCAGCACTAACATGTATTAGTTCGATATGTCTTTCACAGGCTTAATGTTTACATTCTATTCCTATGGCTACACTAAATTTGTCTGTCTTCTTGACTTGATCGCTCAAGTTCCTTTCTTAATGCTTTAGCTTTACCTTGCTTTTGCTTGATTTTAAACCTTTGAACAACATCTTTGGCATAAGAAAACGAGCGTACCTTGACATATAAGCTAATTATGCAGTGTAAAATGTCCTTGCTTACAGAATTAGAAATTTCAAGTTCAGCATCAGATAAAATGACATTATAAGAGGCTGTTACTTGAGGATCTTTAACTGAAATCATTACAACATGTTCATAGTCTAGCCTCTCTTGTATTTTCTCTGAAATGGAATTCAGTTCTCTTGAATATGGCTTAATAAGCTTATGCTTGAGCTGTAGGACTCCACAATCCACCTCAACTCAAGCAGTTAATCAATAATTGTGATTTCTCTTCCCTTTCCTGTAGTCTACAGGCAGTAAGATGGCTTGCTGACTTTCGTGTGTTGTTTTGTGCTTTGAAGTTCTATGTTTTTTATGCAAGCTTTGCAAAACATATCCACCTAAATATTGCATGGCAGCTAGTTCATTCTCAGACAAGGAAACAGTTGTGACAACATCTTTAGCAGAATTCTTTTTCAATTCTTCTTTGGCGTGGCCCAGAAGAGTGTCTGCTAGCTTGGTGGCGAAGAGTGTTGCTGCTCTCTGGGGAAGTCCTTTGAAGTATTTCGAAGAGTTGAGCAAAATTTCCCCATAAAACTTGGCATAGAAAGCTTCAGAATTTCCTTTGGAAATAAAGGAATCATATAGGTTTTGGACTGTTCTAAATTCCGAAGTAGTTTTTTCAAATTCAAGACAATAATCTTTGACTTCGTCTTTCAAGGACTTGTGGAAAACTTCACGTTGTACGATATTCTGTGTCGTGTCTTTCACGAGCTGGGCAAACACGTCATATTTTAACGCTGTCTCCTTCTTCTTTTTCGTCTTAATAGCTTGGTTTTGGTCTTTGTGTTTGGCAGCTATGTGTCTACTTAAGCCTTGCTTGTTTTAACAAATCTTCGTGCAAAACTGACATGTAACTCCTTCGTTTTTAACCTACAAGGGAACAATAGATATATACCTCAGCATTGCTATAAAAGCTTTCTTGCTGTGAAAATCACACTATCAATTATATAATCATTTCAGGAATGTGCACTGACAATATTAGGACAGAAATAGCGAAGCAATAAATAAAACTCTTTGAGTAAAACTTTAGCTTGCGTATAAGCTACCGGCCCTTGGATTCGCGTGAAGAATCGCGTACAAATCATACTCATTCCGCGAAATAAGCGCATATTTATGCACTCACCTCCTCAACAACAACTTCTAAATAGTCCTCGAAGTCTTCATCTTCGTGTAAAGCTTCAAATATAGCATCAAAATCGTCTCCAAACAGAAAATAAGTACTAGAAGTCCCTACCGACGCCATGTTTGTTTGGTGTTGTGTACACGGTCGCGGTCACGTGACGGTACTTTCAACATAAAAACACGAACAATAGGCTCACTCTCTGAAGTTCGCCGGCTTTCCTAACCAGTCCCCCTCTACTAACTATGGTCAGTTACAAGCAATGGATAAGTGGAATTGTAGAAAGTTTTAATTCGTCCCTGCACCCAAAAGCCGATGGTATGTAATTTTGCTCTTTTCCGTTCTTCACACAGTCGAATAGCTGTTAAAATTAAATTTAATTGCGGGTTGTGCAGTCAAAATGCAACGTCGCCCAACGTGGTTTTAGTTAAACCAGCGTCTTGTGAGGCGCTTCCACCAAAATAATTTAGAAGGGAACAACAGCGCTAGCGCTAACCGATTTAATATATTCTCAAGAACATGTCAAAGTCTATTAAAACGCAGAAATTAAAAATAGTAAGAATTGGTGGTTCATGTTAAAAATCATTAAAGAACAGTTCTCAGTTTGGCTCGATAGTGCTGTCACTTTACACTAGTTGTTCATAGTGACTTAATTACTCGTTACTTTCAGTATTTGTTCGAGCTTTTCTTCGACTAAATAGGGGACATACAAGAAATCGCAATTCACCTCTAAAATAAAAATAATAACAAACTCTTCTCCCAATTGGACACCAGATATGACTGCGTAGTAATAATTGCGTACTACGCGAAGTTGCAGTGTGAGAAAAATAACGAGTGAGGAAAATAATTCTAAGTGCTGTACAGCGCAATTTTTAACATAGATTACCCCGCTAAAAGACCTGCTTGTCTTAGATATTTATGATAATATAGGAAGGTCTCCATAAAATACTAATAACCCGGCGTGTAATTTTGTGATTGACAAAACCTGATAACTCAGGTTTATGTTTGAAAGGGCAAATCATTTAGTACATTTCACTCCAGAAGTAAATAATCTCTTAACTTTCGTAATTATTATTTTGGTTTCAGGCAAATGGTGTCGAGTTGAAAGATACTAAGTTCCTGAAACATACATCCAAGCTTTGTTGGCAAGCATGCTGAATGCCTTTATAAGCAGTGCGAGGGAAAAAATGCATTTGCGGCCCCCTGTGTGGAGAGAAAAATCCAAATTTTTTTTTATTACAGGGATGGTAGAGTGAATGATGTTATTTCTGGTCTAAGTCATCAAAGTTCTGTACCATTAGAGTTAAAGAAAAGCCATCGGGGGAATATGGAGGTTGCTGCAAGTAGTAGTTGTTAAACTCTCAACAAGCTTTACAGGCGACCAAGGAAAGAGCAATTTTGGGGCAAGAAATTAAGCACGATTCTCACCCAGTAAACTAAACTGGTTGTTGGAAATTGAGAGGGACGAGCAACCAGAGAATTTGAAGTAATCTGGTGGCCTGATCTTTTCTCAGGCACTAGAAATGGGAAACTGACCTTGCGATTTTATGTTCCCAAAGTGATACTTTGATTTCAATGATGTGTAGTACACAGTCTAGTTGACTTGTTCGTCATGTTTCCATAAATTTAGTAGCTGTTTCTTGGCAGTTTTTGTAAGTTTGTTTTAAAAAACGATAAAATGTGTTTTGCATTTAGAGGGACAAACTTGTCTGTAGAAGGCTAAGATTAAACCCTGAATACAGCAAAATGACCCTGTAATGTTAATGCAATTCATGTCTAGCTGGGCGCACTATACTCTGATGGCCTTCATTCTGTTGTAACCAAATTCAGAGGAAAAAAAACACCTGGAGAAACTCTTAGAGGGATAATATCTGTGGACTTTCACCATTTCTATGGTCATCAGGAATGACAGAATAAAGCAGTAACTGTTCACAAAAGTCTTAATTCACTTAACTGAAAGAATAATGAGTTGGAGGGAACTAGTTCATTTTTTCCCAAGCATCTCTAATAATTCATTATGAAAATAATAATAACATTGACAACAATAATAATGATAATAACAATAATAATAATAACAATAATAAAAATATTTACAATAGTTATAGAAATAATGTTCATTATCCTGATGGTTATAATTCCTATGATTATTTCCATTAATCTAATCAGTATTATTATCATTTATATTATTATTATTTCAGCATTTATCTATGAACAAAATGGCATTATTGTTAGTCTAGCTGGGGATTGAAACTGGGGCAAAATAATCTCAAGAAAAGACAGGAAACCCCAAAAACTGTTCAGGACTGCAATTCTTGAGTTGACTCATTGTGAAAGGTTTTGGGACTTCATGAAGCTAGTGCTGTCTGTAGTGGGCCCTGTGTCAAAGAGAGAAGAGTAGCAGCTGAATTAATAATAATCATAATAATAATAATAATAATAATAATAATAAGGACAGTGATAGCAATGATTGACCAAAGTCACCCTATGACTAATAACAGATGATACATGACAAACAGCATATTACCGTATTTACTCGTGTATAAGCCGCACTTTTTTCCCGAAATTTTGGGCTCAAAATCGCAGGTGCGGCTTATACACGAGACCATTGCTTTCAGAGGGAGTACACTGGCTAGTATGGGGTCACAAATAGCGCTAAAAATCTTCAGTAAATAAAGACACACCATTTTGAAACCTGTTGTTGATCATTGCTTTCGGTAAAAGTGGTGGCTCCTAAAAGAGCCGTTTGTATCTTCAGGTTTAAACCCGAATCTTGCTCGCCAGCAGTCGCTTCAAGCGTTTCATCTGCACTTTGTTTGAGCAGCTAAACTCCAACTGGCATGGAATCTCCATTCCTCCGCATAGCTGCTTTCAATGTCGTCTTCGACCGATCACTTCAACACTGATCTCTCCATGACGTGCGAGAAAATACCACGCTATTCGGGAGAACTCGCGAGGCAAATGGCCGACCGTTTCGTTGCCTTTCATGACTTGCACGGCGTGTTTGTCCATGGGGTTATCCAACTCTTGTTTAGCAACAAGTTTTTCACCGATCGATGGCTTCCATAAATCTTTATAAACGTGATATCCACGCACAGCAGATGAGAAACCAAACGACTCCATGTTGTTTTGCGATCAACCTACGTGACTCGGCCCAGGCCCAGGCTTTTGTATCGGTTTGTCAGCCAATCAACGAAAAGTGCATCTGTGTTATGTTGCTAAGTTACCAACCAAGCCGTATTCCTCGAACCATAAAATGCTTGTGTTTCTTGCATAAATTTTGACTTTTAACGAGCTTTGCGTCCATAGTTTGACAATATTCTTAGGTTACAACATTGCTTATATAGTGTGGATCCTAACACATGTTAAATTTGTCTACTTATTGTCTTTTTGCACGTGATCGGCACGAGAGTTTAAATATCTTTGACACACATGATTTCATTCTGTCAAAAATTATCATCACAGTTGTCATCATGTCAGAAAGGGGTTCTCCCAGGGCATCGTATACCGCGTCTTTTAAACTCAGAGTTGTTGCTTATGCTGTTGAGAAAGGAAACCGTGCCGCTGGAAAGCAATTTAATGTAGATGAAAGCTGTGTACGTCGCTGGCGTTCACAACGAGAAAAGCTGCTCAAAACACCACGTCAAAAGCGAGCTCAACGGGGTCGCTCTGCTGCATTTCCCGAGCTTGAGAAAGAAGTTGCTTCATGGATCACCGAGAATCGCAAGGCTGGTACTGGCGTGTCCTCGAATGTTATTTGCCTTAAAGCAAAATCAGTGGCGCAAAAGCTGGGACTGGAACATTTTAAGGCATCTAAATGCTGGTGCTACCGCTTCATGGATCGATTTGGCTTCTCCATCAGAAGGCGAACAACAATTGCTCAAAAACTGCCCCAAGACTATGAAGAGAAATTAATCAAGTTTCAGCGTTATGTGTTAGCCAAACGGAAGGAGCACGACTTTGACCTTAAGTACATTGGCAATGCAGATCAGACACCTCTTACGTTTGACATTGTAACGAACCGAACTGTATCGGAGAAAGGAGTTAAGAGCGTCCCGATCGTGAGCACAGGTCATGACAAGGACAGGTTTACTGTTATGCTTGCCTGCCTCGGCGACGGTACTAAACTGTCACCTTATGTTGTGTTTAAACGGAAAACACTCCCTAAGAACTTGAACTTTCCTAAAGGGGTTGTTGTCAGGTGCCAAGAGAAGGGCTGGATGGATGAAGCACTTGTCAAGGAATGGCTAAAAACCGTTTGGAAAAAAGTTGGTGGCCTTAGCGAGCGAAAGTCCATGCTTGTTTGGGATTCATTCCGAGCACACCTGTCGAAACCAGTCCGCAGCACCTTGAGGTCCCTCAATACAGAGTGCGTGGTGATCCCTGGTGGCATGACCAGCATGCTTCAGCCTCTGGACGTTTCCATCAACAAACCTTTCAAGGATCGAATGCGGGCAAAGTGGCAGAACTGGATGCTAGCTGGGAAACACACCTTCACTGCCGGAGGTCGAATGCGTAAAGTCGAGCTTGACGAGATTTGCCGATGGATCAGCGATGCCTGGGATGACATTCCTCAAGAAATGATCGCAAAGTCATTTCGTAAATGCTGCATCACCAACGCTTTGGATGGAACAGAGGATGAAAAAATCTGGGAGGAGGAGTCTGACTCAGATCCATTTGAAGGCATGGATGAAACAGACGGCGATGACCAGTTGTACTATGCAGATCACTTCGAACGACAACAAGCCGAAATTGAGCCTGAGCTGTTTGAGAACATTTTCGGCGAAAGCGATAGCGAGGACTTTTATGGTTTCTAACTAAGCAATAACATTGCTGCATTGCAAACAATATTACACAAGGAACATTGAACATTAGCTGAGAAAACGAACTTTAAATATTTAATTTCTCATGTAAATAGTTTTTTCCGTGAAAGTGATAGCGAAGTTGAAAGCTGCCACATTGATAAACAAGGTTTCAAATATTCATGGACATGTAAATAGTTTTTGCTTGTAAGTAAAGAGTTTCAGTTTTTACAGTGTAATATATATCAACAATGAATATATGTAGGTACCTTTTCTTTATCAGTGTAAATACAATTGTAAATATATCATTCAGTAGTGTAAAATACAGTATCAACAATGCGGAACATGAACTGTGGTGTCCAGACTTCCCTCTGTTTTTATTGCATGGTTACTAAGCAAACATTTATGTATCGTTCGAGTTTTACATAAAATTTCCATCGTTATGGGCTTTAGTAATGAAGAAAACTGCACTCATTCGCAAGAAAAATGAAATTCCATTTAAGAGAGGCTTGTATAAGGTATTTTAACAGTTGATTAACTTATTTAGGTCGCTGCAAGTACACAACATTAGATTTCGACAAAATTGTCACGAACATTTAACACAAGTTCTAACAAGCAACAATATTTTTTTGTGAGAGTGGTTTTTTACGTTTTTATTTTTTTCTCAAAATCATGCTTGAAATTTGGGGGTGCGGCTTATACACGAGTAAATACGGTAAGCAAGACATTTTTCAAAACAAAAAGAGCAAGCTAAAACTGCCATCAGATAAAAATAACTGCCCCTAAAGGGCCGACAGCATAGAGCTGAAAAAATAGGGACTGGTTCTGCCATGAGATAACAACAGTTCATAGACTGACTACCCAAGAGAAACAGAACAGATTGGTGGTTCTGCCATCAGATAACAACAGCCCATAATGGACTGACTACCCAAGAGAAACAGATCCACCTGTTAGTTCTGCCATCAGATAACAACAGTCCATGGACTAACTACCCTAGAGAAACAGAACCAGGCAGGTGGTTTTGAATCAGAAAACAACTATTTAAGACATTAGCCCTCTATACCATGTGTCTTGGAAAATCTTCTGCATTCTAACAATCTATTAAAGAGACAAACTATCAGAAACACTTGAATTTCTGTTTGGGGGAAGGGGGGAGGAATTAAATGAACATCTACTTGCCTCAGCATGCCATCCTCATTAAGCAACCTATTTCATTTTGAAAATGATGATCACAATCGTAAAGATAACAATGATAACAATAACAAATCATTATTATCATTTATATTACTATTATGATTATTTCAATGTTTATCTATGAACAAAACGGTGTTATTGTTAGTCTAGCTGAATGAGTATCCATGTGATTGAAACTGGGGCAAAAAAAAATTAAGAAAAGACAGACAAACCCCAAAAACTGTTCAGGACTGAAATTCTTGAGTTGGCTCATTGTGAAAGGTTTTGGGACTTCACTAAGCTAGTGCTGTCTGTAGTGGGCCCTGTGTCAAAGAGAGAAGAGTAGCAGCTGAATTAATAATACTAAGGACAATGATAGCACTGATTGACCAAAGTCACCCTATGACTAATAACAGATGATACATGACAAACAGCATTAGCAATAATGATAATGATAACTATAACAAATCATTATTATTATCATTTATATTACTATTATGATTATTTCAATGTTTATCTACGAACAAAATGGTGTTATTGTTAGTCTAGCCGAATTAGTATCCAAGTAATTGAAACTGGGGCAAAATAATCTCAAGAAAAGACAGGAAAACCCCAAAAACTGTTCAGGACTGCAATTCTTGAGTTGACCCATTGTGAAAGGTTTTGGGACTTCATTAAGCTAGTGCTGTCTGTAGTGGGCCCTGTGTCAAAGAGAGAAGAGTAGCAGCTGAATTAAAAATAATAATAATTAGGACAATGATAGCACTGATTGACCAAAGGGCCTATGACTAATAACAGATGATACGTGAAAAACAGCATAAGCAACACATTTTTCAAAACAAAAAGAGCAAGCTAAAACTGCCATCAGATAAAAATAACTGTCCATAAAAGACTGACAGCATAGAGCTTAAAAAAATAGGGACTGGTTCTGCCATCAGATAACAACAGCCCATAATGGACTGACTACCCAAGAGAAACAGATCCACTTGTTAGTTCTGCCATCAGATAACTACAGTCCATGGACTAACTACCCAAGAGAAACAGAACCAGGCAGGTGGTTTTGATCAGAAAACAACTACTTATGACAAGCCCTCTGTACAATGTGTCTTAGAAAATCTTCTACATTCTAACAATCTATTGAAGAGAAAAACTATCAGAAACACTTGAATTTCTACTTGGGGGGAGGGGGGGTAATTAAATGAAAATCTACTTGCCTCAGCATGCCATCCTCATTCAGCAGCCTATTTCATTTGGAAAATTATTCAATCACAATCATAAAGATAATGATAATGATAACAATAACAAAATCATTAATAATAATGATAATTATAATAATCATAACAACAACTACAATGACAAAGTCCGTGTTAGTCTGGCCTCTACCTTGCAGAAAATACAGCCCACCAACTGAAGCTGAATTTTTTATAGGAATTTTATTGCAATTGGTCATTGACTGAGGCACTCAAGCCACCTCACCACGACAAGGTACGAACATTGAGGTGGAAAAAAGGGGTCTGTAAACTTGACTCCATGCTCGATTCGAGATGAGAAATCCGTGTTCGAAGCTTCTTCAGTTCCACTCCAAGGGAATTTACTCTGGCTGATCTTTCGGTAAGTTAGGAAGCGAGCTCTTCGGAGTCGTGACTGAGTTTGGCGCCAAAAGATAAATTTTTCGCGCCTTCGGGCTCAAAGTCTAGTGTGGCGGAGTTCACCAGATTTACGATAGTCATAAATCCCGCAGATTTAATAAGTTCGTCGGGGATTGTTTTATTACGAAGAAGATAGACCAGCTATTAGACCGAACGTGAACACAACGTGAACGAGGTCGGGAATCTTGGCTAACCCCACTACTCCGAACGATGCTTTGGCAGGCTGAAGTTCCCGCGCCGCCACACTTTGGATTTCGTCGGGAAATATCTTAAATACATCGCGTATGAAATATTTACGCAAAGGAACGTCATATACCTCTTTCAAAAGTAGATACCAATGCACTTGTAATCCTGCAAAGACTCTGCGTGGTTAAGTTAGCCGGTGGAAAGCCGCACGTCGAAAATCCGACTACCTCTGACTTCATTTCGAATGGTTTCGAAATCGAAAACATGATGCTTTTCGACATTTCGACATTAAAAATCTCTTCGAGGTTTAATATTATAATATTGGTAAGAATTTAACCAGGATACGAGGCCAAGTCGTGCGATCGCCACAGGTTTTGTACAAAAACAATAACATCGTGTACCACGATCGCAAAGCGTGAACACTGATCGATCCACCAAGTGACGCAATACTGGAAATTCGATACGGTTGTTATTCAGGTCGTACGGCACATGAAAATTGCGATATCTTTTGTTACCGTTTTATGGCAAACCAAGCGAAAGAATCATACCTAAATAATCGAAAGAGAGGCTTTTTCGAATACGGTGCCTCGCAGGTATTGCCTCTTCTGTGAAAAGGAAGGATCTTAGAAAGACTACGTGATTAGAAATGTCGTTATGAGGAAACAGGCAGAAACAGAGAAAACGCAGTATTTTATGACCATTACACGCACAGCAAACTTCATTTCATTTCATGATTTTGATATTCATTGCCAACAGATGACCCCGCGTTAACTCGCACGCAATCGCGTATCTCTCGTGGATTCGTGGGCGCTAATCTGTGTAATTACATTGTTGTGTAATTAATGCGATGACATCCACCCAACACCTTCTTCCCCAAACCTCGGCATCAGTTTACGATGCCTGCTGAGAATTTTTTTCTTGAGCAAAGCTCGTCATGAGTGCGATGTCGTCTGTGTACTTTTTAAATTTGTCAGTGACACATATGATTGGGAATCAATAAAACTTGCTGTCAGTTAGTGAAATATTTCATGCACTTACGTACTAGCCAGTAAAGGAGCTAGTAGCAAGTAATTTCAGTGCTAGACAGGCGACAAAGCCGATACGATTGCAGTCACCAGTGATATGTGTATCCCCAAGGTATATTTTTGTTTAAATGACAATTTCGATTCCTTTATATTTCCAATAGATTGTTTGATGTTTGCTACTGGCCCATAAGAACTGTCGGACCCGCGAGTCGTGTCTTTACAGTCCTGATTATGGAAGATGGTTCAGTGAACGATTTGCGTCCATTAACACAAGTTAGCCGTAATCATTTATTTTTTGGAGGGGAGGGAGGTGGGGGATACACATATCACTGGCCGCCATCTTGGAGGGGGTACACATATCACTAGTGATATGTGTGCGGGGGTACACATATCACTAGTGATATGTGTGCGGGGGTACACATATCACGGGGGTACACATATCACTGTGACACCGCTGTCACAGTGATATGTGTACCCCCGTGATATGTGTATCCCCGCACACAAATATCATTAGTGATATGTGTACCCCTGGTAGGGATACACAAAACACTGAAGCTTTGCACCCGGGCCTCTTAGAGCTTCAAAGAAAACATGGTGGCTACGAGGAACAAATTTTGTGGTTTTATATTTTAAAGTTTCCGATCCAAAATATAAACGGAAGAAGATAAAAGCGCTTGCTTTAGTAAGGGGATACACATACTGACTACGATTGCCGTAATATGTGTATCCAAAGTGTATCCACAAGATATAATGGGGATACACATATCACTGAACGGCGATCGCAGTGATATGTCTATCCCCCGACTAACTCGCTGTCGTCACTATGGAATCAATAATACACTTAGTAGCCATATATAAGCTTAGCTAGTAATTTGCTGGACAGACAAAAGCGCTTGCTTTACCAAGGGATACACATCTTGACTGCGATTGCCGCGATATGCGTATCCACATTGTATCCCCAAGATGTATTGGGGATACACATATCACTGAACGGCGATCGCAGTGATATGTGTATCCCCTGACTAACTCGCTGTCGTCTGTCAATTTGGAATCAATAATACACTTACTAGCCATATATAAGCTTAGCTAGTAATTTGCTAAAAAGCCAACAGCGCTTGCTTTACCAAGGGATACACATATCACTTACTACGATTTCCGTGATATGCGTAACCCCGAGATATGTTGAGGATACACATATCACTGAACGAGAGATCTCAGTGATATACGTATCCCCTGGCTAGTGCGATGTCGTCTGTGTACTTTTTAAATTTGTCAGTGACAAATATGATTGGGAATCAATAAGACTTGCTGTCAGTTGGTGAAATATTTCATGCACTTACGTACTAGCCAGTAAAGGAGCTAGTAGCAAGTAATTTCAGTGCTAGACAGGCGACAAAGCCGATACGATTGCAGTCACCAGTGATATGTGTATCCCCAAGATATATTTTTGTTTAAATGACAATTTCGATTCCTTTATATTTCCAATAGATTGTTTGATGTTTGCTACTGGCCCATGAGAACTGTCGGACTCGCGAGTCGTGTCTTTACAGTTCTGATTGTGGAAGATGGTTCAGTGAACGATTTGCGTCCATTAACACAAGTTAGCCGTAATTATTTATTTTTTGGAGGGGAGGGGGGTGGGGGATACACATATCATTGGCCGCCATCTTGGAGGGGGTACACATATCACTAGTGATATGTGTGCAGGGGTACACATATCACGGGGGTACACATATCACTGTGACACCGCCCCTTGCTAAGCTGGGGCAGCCTAAGTACCATAAAGTTCTACTAATAGTCCATTTTACAGTTGTGTGCTTGGTTGCCAAGCCTTTGAACGGGAGTGAGGCTAGAGATGACCTTGTTATGATACAAACCTTGCTGCCTTTCAAATGTAAATCACTTTGTTATCATGCTAACTAGATACAGGTCTCTATCACAACAAGGTCATCTTTAGCCTCTCTCTGAATCAAAGGCTTGGCAACTAAGTACACAACTGCAAAATGGCCTATAATAATAATAATAATTTACATTTCTAAAGCGCTAAAATTATAAAATATTCTAAAGCGCTTTACAACATTATTAACTACAAATATTAAAACGATAAACGACAAAATATCAAAACAAACTGTAAGCCAGCTTGAATAGATGTGTCTTAAGCTTTGACTTAAAAATCGTTACACTTGGACTGTTTCGAATTTCAAGCGGCAGTTCGTTCCACAAAAAAGGTCCAGAACGGGCAAAGGCACGATCACCAAAGGTCTTAAAGTTAGTTCTTGGGACCTTAAGGAGACCCTGATCGCAGGAACGTAGCTGATGACCCTTGACACTGTGTGGCTGCAGATATTCTTTTATGTATAGTGGGCCTTGGTTATTTAAAGCTTTATAAATTAAAAGTAACAACTTAAAATGGACGCGATAAGCCACAGGAAGCCAGTGAAGATTATATAAGGCGGACGAGATGTGGTGAAACTTGGGAATCCTAAAAATTAGTCGAGCAGCGGCGTTAAGCATCTTCTGAAGACGCTCTGTCTGGTACTTGGGTACGCCAAATAAAAGGGAGTTGCAATAGTCTAAATGCGAAGTCACAAATGCGTGAACAAGAGTCTTCGTGGACTCAGGACTGAGGAATTTCCTAATTTGGCGAATTTTATACAATCCATGAAAAGCTTTGCTGCAGATCTTACCAATGTGAATGGACATGGACATATTGGAGTCAAACCAGGAACCCAGGTTTCGAACACTGTTGAGAGGCTGAATGGTAGAATTACCGACTGTGATGAAATCAATTGCGATTTTTGATAATTGATGGCGGGAACCAACAACTAAGAATTCGGTTTTAGAATCGTTAATTAACAGGCGATTATAAATCAACCATGAGCGGACATCCGAAATGCAGGCTTCAAGAGCAGCTATGGCGTGGTCTTGCGAAGATATGTCATTGGGTCTAAACGACAGATAAAGTTGCGTATCATCGGCATATCCGTGAGCAGAGGGGAGATGGTTAGCGATCACGTGATATAGTCGAGATATGTATAATATGAATAAAATAGGACCCATACAGCTGCCTTGTGGGACACCGCAGTTCAAATGAAAATCATCTGATGTTCGATCGTTTATGAGAACACGTTGTTTTCGGCCAGACAGATAAGACGCAAACCATTTATGGGCAGAGCCAATGATTCCAAAATCGCTTTCAAGAACATTAAGGAGAATCTGATGATCGATTGTATCAAAAGCAGCGCTTAGATCCAGTAGCACAAGAAGCGTAATTTCCTGATGGTCCATTGACATAAGAATATCACTTTGAACCTTAAGCAAGGCAGTTTCGGTAGAGTGAAATCTTCTAAACCCTGATTGTAACTTCGGCAGAGGAGCATTGTATTCACAGTGCTTAAACAATTGAGAAAGAACCGCCTTTTCGACGATCTTGGAGATGAATGTTAGATTGCTTACCGGACGGAAGTTTTTATAAGTTAACTCTAGACCGGGTTTCTTTAATAGAGGTTTCACAATTGCAGTTTTCCAATCATCGGGAACATAGGCGTGGCGAATAGACAGATTTACCATGCGAGTAATGGAGGGCGCAAGGACGTCAAGACAAGACTTCACAAGCCATGTAGGGATTGGATCCAGGGAGCATGAGGCATTAGACGATGTACTGATTATATTGCAAACATCTTCCACTGATAACGGCGAAAAACTGTCAAGTTCTACAGCTGGAGCAGCAGTATCAGAATAAGGAGGATTAACTTCAATATCACTGATGGAATCTTTGATGAGTTCAATTTTTTTAACAAAGAATTCCCCAAATTTATTCGCAAGTAGAACTGGGTCATCATGAGGTGGTAGATCATTAACATTAGGACCCTTACAAAGGAATGAAACCAATTTGAACAACTTCCCGGAGTCACCAGCGCACTGACCAATTAAATCTGAGTAATAAGAAACTCGAGTAGACTTGAGAAGAGCAGAATATCTATTACAGATTTTACGATAAGCAAGCCAATCTGAAGAAAGACCACTTTTAAGAGCTTTCCGCTCAGCCTTGCGACGAATACGTTTAAACTGGAGAACATCAGCGTTAAACCAAGGGATCTTTGCACGAGTAAGAAGAGTTTTTGTCTTTATGGGAGCATGTTTATCCAGGATTTCTGTTAAAGTCGAGGAGTACTGCTTGGATAAATCGCCAAGGTTGCTCCAGTGTGTGTCACTGCAAAGTACAGACGAGGTGATGTCCGATTTAAATGCATCAATGTCGATGTTCTTTAACCTGCGATATGACACAGACTTGGTAGAGATTGATGAACTTGGGAAGCGAATAAAACACTCAACAAAAAAATGATCCGAGATGGGTAAGGTGACGTTAATGGGACCCAAAATTAAGTCACTGGTGGATCGAGTGATGATAAGGTCCAAAATATGCCCAGAAATATGCGTGGACATCGTTACGTGTTGTGAGAGGCTGAAGGTTTCCAGCAACTCTTTAAATCTTGTAGCACAATTGCTATGCACCAAATCCATGTGAAAGTTGAAATCCCCAGCGATAATAAGAGGTTCAGGACACATGACAATGTTTTCAAGATACGACGAAAACTCATCAAGAAATACCGACGCAGAAGAGTTGGGAGGGCGGTAAACAGCAACAATACGGATAGAGCGATTTGTTGTCTTCAAAATCCATTCGGAAAATTCAAAAGAATTATGTTCCTTCCCGTCCAGAAGTGTGGCATCAAAAGAGTCGCGGAATAAAATGCCTGTACCACCGCCAGATCGATTTGATTGCCGTGGAAAACTCTTGAATAAATAGCCATGACGAGAAAGATCAGCAATGCAGACAGAATCTAAATCGTTTAACCAAGTTTCAGTAAAAATACAGATACCGATATCATTGCCAACAGCATGGTCAATGATTGTTTCCACTTTGTTCCTGATAGAGCGAGCATTACAGATTGCAAAGCGAAGATTATTTGAAGAAAGACTCGATGACAGCAATGATCTCAGAGGCTTCAAAACGGACGGATTGACACCATTAGAGGTGACAAGTTGAATATTTAATGATCTACAATCCCGGCGTGAAGAAGAAATCGGAAGAATATTATGAACAGCATGTTTCCTAGCTTTATCAGCCTTTCCAGCGCGACATCCTCGGTACTTAAAAATACCAAGGGCTTGAAGTAGACATAATGAAGATTGATACAAATAGCTTGGACCGGAAGAGCGCAAGCAAGAAGATCAGTTCTGGAGTAAAACTTTGTAGCAATTTGGGCTTGACTTGATGGCTTATCGGCAAGCGAAATAGCAGAAGGAGGCGGGTTAGCGCGACCAGTAGAATGATGAGTAAGTGGGCCAGGATTCCGTATTCGTGTTTCGACGTATTAATCACAGCTAACTCTGCTTACAAACCTCGAAAACAAGGCTAATATTTTGACAATGGAAGACCTTCCACCCATCGCTGTCACTGAACAGAATCCTTTCTGTCTGGAAATGATGAAACGGCTCAACGTACAAAGAAAACAAGGCCACTTGTGCGACATAACTTTGATTACGAAAGATGACCAGGAATTAAAAGCTCACAGAAATGTTCTTTCCGCTGCGAGTCCGTTCTTTTGCAAGCTTCTTCAGAGCGACATGAAGGAAAATCGGGAAGGGGTCGTTCGGTTTGAGGAGATTTCGGAATCTATAATGGAAGATGTCCTGGAATTCATCTACACTGGAACTGTGGAAGTAACTCAAGAAAATGCCGACGAGTTAGTCGCTGCAACGAATTATCTCATTGTCCCAAATTTGAAAACAATCACTGGTCGATATTTACAACAACAAATGTGTGCAACAAACTGCATTTCAACCTTTTACTTCGCCGAGAAATACGACTGTGAAGAGCTTGTAAGCGACAGCAAGAGTTTCATTCACGAGAACTTCGCGTCTGTGGCAGTCCTGGATGAATTCCTAAGTTTGGAAGCAAAAGAGGTGGGGAGATGGATTTCAAGTGATGAGATTTTTGTTGAAACGGAAGCCGATGTTTTCCAGATTGTACAAAAGTGGGTTGAACATGACAAGAGCGAGCGGAAAGCAGGATTTGAAGAGCTGCTTCGTCACGTTCGACTGGATTTCGTATCGCGTGACTATTTGTTAAATGTCGTGACAAACGAACTCGTGCGTGACAACGCTAGCTGCCTCAGGTTGGTTTTAGATACTATAAAGCAGACCACGTTTTCAAGCGGTGATAATCTTTCCCAGTCCCCTAGAAAAGGGCTTGACACACGTGCTATAGTGGCTTGTGGAGAAGAATATGCCTTTTGTTATGTCCCTCAGAAAGATGAGTGGAAAAGATTACCCAACTGGTTGTCAAAAGAGCGGCTCGGCATCCTTTCAGCCAACATGATAAGATTTCGTGATCAGTTGTTCATGTTTCATAGCTTGGGTCAAGCAGAGAGGTATGATCCTGTCTTTAATGGTTGGTCATCATTCTCTTTCGGCATATTCTCCTTCAAAGTTCAGGACAAAGTGACTGTCATTGGAGGAGAGTTATTTTCTATACATGAACCGATCAGAAAAAAAAACCCCACAACAACCATTGCAAAATTCCATGCAGAGTCATGTTCGTGGCAAGAGTTTCACTCCTCTCCTCAGTACTACAGGACAAAGTCTTGTGTCATTGGATCTGGTAACTTTTTGTATCTTTTGGGTGGGAGGCCCCCATATGCATCCCAATGTGTTGCAAAAGCTGACAGATTTGACATTATGGAAAAGAAATGGGAAGAAATTACAGAAATGCAACAAGCAAGAGGTGGAGCTTTTGGTGTTGCCACTCAAGAAAAGATTTTTGTAGCTGGAGGAGCAGATGAAGAAAGCACTGTGTTGAAAACATGCGAGGTTTACAATGTTTCCACAAATGAATGGCAGTTAATTGCAGACTTGAATGTTTGCCGCACATATGGTAGCATGGTTTGTCTTGGTGGAAGGTTGTATGTGCTGGGTGGCTTTGACCAAACTAAGAAAAAGCCAGAACATTCAGTTGAATGTTATGACTCCACACAATGCAGGTGGATTGTGAAGACAACCATACCAGTGGAAGAGGACTGTAAGAATAAACATACATTTAAAGGCTGTGTGCTAAAATTCTCCAAAGGAGTATTGGATTATCTTGATGATGCAATTGAAGAAGATGAAGAAGATGGTAAACTATTCTAAAACTGTACTCCAATGAAAGAAAACAATCTGAAAAAAATACACTGAAGAAACAATTTGTAATGGCAATACAGTCCCCTTGATCAAAGCTAGATAAAGTTAGGTGGAACAATGACTAAACTTTTCCATCAACCCAAGTCAGGAAAGAAACATGGAATTTCCTCTGCAAAAAGTTATGCCATGCTAGGAGAACAAAATTTGGCCTGCTTTGTCACGGACTGAGAAACTGAATCCTTGATAAGTTTATGCTTATTTTTGTGTTGTAAACTATATATATTTCAGTTTTGTTTTACCTTTATCTTTTTGTATGTTTGTTTTTTTAAGTACCCAGTTTCTTTGATATGTTTGTACTGGTATCACCAATCTTGACACATCTGAGAGCTTCTTAAAATTCAATTTGAAAGTGGAATTGAACTTTGTAGTTTAAAAAGTGCTAATTGTAAATAATAGAAATAGTGTTCTATATACACAAGTTTCACTTAAGCACAGTTTTCAAGAGTTTTCTTTTTACAAATGTTAGGCTTTGTGCAATCAAAAAAGAGGCAGTGCATTTAATCCAGGATGAGAATCTCATCAGACCTGCTTTTCACTAAAACAAGCCTACTAGTATTAAGCTTGTCATGGAAACATCAATAAAAAAAAATACACTTTATAGGCATTGTTGATTCTAGCAAGATGCCTGTCACACTTGAACCCAATGAGTGGCTCAATCCTCTAACAAATTCTCAGTCTATTCAACCCCCTTTCTTCTAATCCTGAGCAAAATTTCAGATTGAAGTAAAGACACATGGCATAATGATAATGTTCAAATATGCTATGGGATTGGTTATTCCATGGGGTAGCTATTTAATTAGACAAATGAATAAAGGCTGATAGTTTCTAAAGAAACTGTTTGGGGCTGTGTCGGTGAGGGTAATGAAATAATTTGAATATATCAACAAAGTTGAAATGGTAAATTGGCCACTGTTACAGTTATAAAAGCTGACATTTCAAGCGTTAGCTTTTCATTCCACCAATTTATTCATGTTTTTCTCTTTGCTATGTTCCCACTAATCACGTAGCTCTATTTTCTGCCTTTAAAAGCACACACAACCCACAATTCCTCTATTCGCTCCGACAAAGGGCTAACGCTCAAAACGTCAGCTTTAATAACCGTAACGGTGGCCAATTTACCGTTTCAACTTTGTTGATATATTCAAATTATTTAATTAGACGCTGGTAGCATCTCATTTTAAAACATACATGCACTTGTATTTGAATACCAATAAAAGCTTTTGTTTTATATATTGCATTTTTTTTGGGAGTGTTTGTAACAGCCTTAGAATCCCCTTGATCAAAGCTAGATAAGGTTAGGTGGAACAATGAACTTTTCCATCATCCTGAGTCAGGAAAGAAACATGGAGTTTCCTCAGCAGAAAGTTATACCATGCTAGGAGAACAGCATTTGGCCTGCTTTCTCACGGACTGAGAACTGAATCGCTGATAATTTTAAGCTTATTTTTGTTTTAGACTACCTAATAATTTTCAGTTTTATTTTACCTTTATGTTTTTGTTTGTTTTTTTAAGTACCCAGTTTCTTTGATATTAATTTTTTTTGTACTGGTATCACCAATCTTGACACATCTGAGAGCTTCTTAAAATTCAATTTGAAAGTGGAATTGAACTTTGTAGTTTAAAAAGTGCTAATTGTAAATAATAGAAAAGGTGTCCTATATACACAAGTTTCACTTAAGCACAGTTTTCAAGAGTTTTCTTTTTACAAATGTTAGGCTTTGTGCAATCAAAAAAGTGACAGTGTATTTGATCCAGGATGAGAACCTCATCACACCTGCTTTTCACTAAAACAAGCCTACTAGTATTAAGCTTGCAGTCATGGAAACATCAATAAAAAAAAAAAGTACACATTGTAGGCATTTTTGATTCTAGCAAGGTGCCTGTTACACTTGAACGCAGTGAGTGGCCTAATCCTCTCACAAATTCTCAATCAATTTAACCCCCTTCCTTTTAATCCTGAGCAAAATTTCAGAAGTAAAGACACATGGCATAATGATAAGGCTCAAATATGCTACGGGATTGGTTATTCCATGGGGTAGCTATTTAATTAGACTGGTAGCATGTCAGTTTAAATAAACATGCACTTGTATTTGAAAGTCTGTGAAAGCTTTTGTCTTACAATTATTGCATTTTTAGGGGAGTGTTTGTGGAGAGAGCTCATTTCACTGTACATATTATTTAGTAATCTGGGTGGTGAACAGGAAATTTTCCTTGTTCTACACTTACTTAATATTAAGTGGTCTGGTTCACCAACAAGTTTTATGTAGCTACCTTGATAGAGTATAATCTCACTGTGAAATTATAACTGGTTGGGACTGAAGCTATCACAATTGACTTTTCTCTGTTCTTTGCTTGGGACAAATGTTTAATGTCACTCTTTCAATAGATGACTATTTCCTTCACATGCATTACAAGCAATTTCTCAAGTTTAACTCTTTGATCCATGAAAAGTGACTGGCATTTAACATCTCCTTACATTATCACCCCTGAATCAATCACTAAGGTCACGAGAATAAAGGAAATGATCACCAACTAAAGATTACAAGCTCTTGATTGTTAAACAAATTCTCCTTGTCAGCACCTTAGAAAATGTTTAGAGATTACAGTATGGAGAATAATTATGCATACTGATGTTAGGGTGTAAAGGGTTTATAATTATAATTATTATATGGCTGTGTCTCACAAGGAGCGGGAACTACTGAATTCACAAATTTGATTGGCTGAAAGCGGTCTAGATTTTCCCATCTGGCCTGCAATTCAATTCAGCGCTATTTCAGCATCCGTGCCATTCCTTAATTTTTAGTCGGGATCATTTGCGTTTCGGTGTGGGGATCATTTGCGGTCCGGGATCATTTGCGGTCCAATTTGGGATCATTTGCAGTCCGGGATCATTTGCGGTGCGGGATCATTTGCGGTCCAATTTGGGATCATTTGCGGTCCAATTTGGGATCATTTGCGGTCCGGGATCATTTGCGATCCGGGATCATTTGCGGTCCAATTTGGGATCATTTGCGGTCCTGGGATCATTTGAGGACCCGTACAGATCCAGCGATATGAGAGAGGCGGTAGAAGTATGGGTTCTTTGCTTATTTTGTTTCTTCATCAGTTTTTTTAGTGTAGCATTAATTGTAATAGTATTGTAGTATTGTTGAGTCAGTTTGCTAGACATAACGTCTCGTAGTCACGTTCGACGCACTAAAAACTACTATAAAACGAATACAAGAATTGTAAAAACGTGTAAAATGGTATATAAAAAGTCACTTGTAAAAATGTAGCGGAATTCCAAATCGATTTCGATCAATTACGATCCTCATCAGTAGTACTCCGCCATGTTCAAAATACTCATAAATAATTGTTCATATAAGTGACTCTGAAATGTCCACACTTCTTCCAGGCTTCATGTAAGCGGTCACGATGTATCAATCACAGCTCGTGGGATTTGAAAAAAGTTCCATTCGTTCTTGGAGTTCATAAGCGAGTCTTCGTTCACATTATTTATCCTCACTCCTTCAGTTATTTGTCTCAGCATCGCGTCATTGTGATAAACCCCCGTCACATCCATTCGGAACTGCTTTACCTCTCTATTGTGTTTCTCTTTACAGTGTTTCCACAATGCAGATCGTTCTTCCTTATTGTTAAGTGATTTCGTATGCTCTTTCCCTCTGGTATACGCGCTCCTGGCTGTTTCCCCTACGTATACGCTGTTACACTGGATACACTTAATCTCATACGTCACACTTTCTCTATCACACGGTCCTTTTCCACCTGTGCTACACACTGGGCAGTCTTCTCGTCCACACTGTCGCGGTTTAAATGGGTCGGACTTTTGGAGTAGTCGTTTAATGGCGATTCCGGCTTTCTCCACCACTTTAATATTGAAACCTTGCTGCTTTATTTCTTTCTGGTATTCCTTCCGTAACCGTGAGTTGGGCGTAGCTGGTACAAATATTACTGATTCATTCCCGCCGCGTTTGTACCAGTTGGATTTCCTTTCGCTCTTTTCCTTTTCTCGTTCCACCTTTCTCCACTCCTTGGGTCGATGTAACGGTCTTTCTCCTTTTCGCTCAGCTCTTTGTCTCGCTCTAAAAGCTTTGAGGGCCGAATCTACAACCTCATATCTGAATTTCTTGCTGTACCCCGAGTATTGCATTCTCAGGACCATCTCGTTAACATTCTCTACTACTCGTTCCCATGGTAACAATCTGCTACAGTTAAGTAAGACCCGAAGGACTTCTTGGGTCAGGACTGTTCTCTTTGTACTCCAGCTTACGGCAGACCTAGCATGTATGACTGTCTTAGAAGCCATGCTCTTGGAATAAAACTCATACATGATCACTGAGGCTGAGGCTTTCTCGTCCTGCCTGTCTGTCTCTTCCCCTTTTGTTTCCATCCACACCTTCAAGTCAAGGATAGGTAGCTTTCCGTCCTGGTGTTTAGAGGGGTAATCTATTTCGAGTTGTATTGACGGGTGTATGTCGTTTCCTATCTGTTTTATCAATGTCATAGTCCTCTCATCGTCACTGATTCCTTGATCCTCAGCTACGGATCTCTCATCCATGTGAGTTTTTCCATCCTTGCCATATGCACGAGCACGGAAGACATGATCGCGGAAATGAACAGAGTTAATCAGGACCAGGATAACGACAACTTAATAATTGGCTCCACCGACGTGATTGCTTTATATCCTAGTCTTGATATTGGGTTCACAATCGATAAGGTGTGTGAGGTTTTCTACGAGAGTAACATCTGTATCCGAAGTATCAACAGTCAGGAGTTGGGTCTGTACCTGGCATTAACGACATCACCGGAAGTGCTAGCTAGGATGGGGATTACAAATGTATGTCCAACGAGAAAGACGAATAGAGGGAGACCACCCACGATCACTGCAAGTGGGAGTGAGGAGCAGAAAGAGAAAAGATTTAAATCGTGGAACCCACCAGTCACACAGCCAGATGAACGTGCGAAACGTATTATGTTGAAAGAGGCATTAAGAGTCGTATTGACAGTGATTATGAAAAATCATGTTTTCACATTTGATAACGAGATCAGAAAGCAAATAAGAGGTGGTCCAATTGGCCTTAAATTAACCGGGGTACTGGCCCAGATTTTCATGATTTGGTGGGATGAAAAATTTGCAACAAGGCTGAAGGAATTGGCCATCGTTATGAAAATGAACAAACGGTACGTGGATGACATCAACATGGCTGTGCAAGCAACACCAGTTGGGATGAGGTACAAGGATGGAAAAACTCACATGGATGAGAGATCCGTAGCTGAGGATCAAGGAATCAGTGACGATGAGAGGACTATGACATTGATAAAACAGATAGGAAACGACATACACCCGTCAATACAACTCGAAATAGATTACCCCTCTAAACACCAGGACGGAAAGCTACCTATCCTTGACTTGAAGGTGTGGATGGAAACAAAAGGGGAAGAGACAGACAGGCAGGACGAGAAAGCCTCAGCCTCAGTGATCATGTATGAGTTTTATTCCAAGAGCATGGCTTCTAAGACAGTCATACATGCTAGGTCTGCCGTAAGCTGGAGTACAAAGAGAACAGTCCTGACCCAAGAAGTCCTTCGGGTCTTACTTAACTGTAGCAGATTGTTACCATGGGAACGAGTAGTAGAGAATGTTAACGAGATGGTCCTGAGAATGCAATACTCGGGGTACAGCAAGAAATTCAGATATGAGGTTGTAGATTCGGCCCTCAAAGCTTTTAGAGCGAGACAAAGAGCTGAGCGAAAAGGAGAAAGACCGTTACATCGACCCAAGGAGTGGAGAAAGGTGGAACGAGAAAAGGAAAAGAGCGAAAGGAAATCCAACTGGTACAAACGCGGCGGGAATGAATCAGTAATATTTGTACCAGCTACGCCCAACTCACGGTTACGGAAGGAATACCAGAAAGAAATAAAGCAGCAAGGTTTCAATATTAAAGTGGTGGAGAAAGCCGGAATCGCCATTAAACGACTACTCCAAAAGTCCGACCCATTTAAACCGCGACAGTGTGGACGAGAAGACTGCCCAGTGTGTAGCACAGGTGGAAAAGGACCGTGTGATAGAGAAAGTGTGACGTATGAGATTAAGTGTATCCAGTGTAACAGCGTATACGTAGGGGAAACAGCCAGGAGCGCGTATACCAGAGGGAAAGAGCATACGAAATCACTTAACAATAAGGAAGAACGATCTGCATTGTGGAAACACTGTAAAGAGAAACACAATAGAGAGGTAAAGCAGTTCCGAATGGATGTGACGGGGGTTTATCACAATGACGCGATGCTGAGACAAATAACTGAAGGAGTGAGGATAAATAATGTGAACGAAGACTCGCTTATGAACTCCAAGAACGAATGGAACTTTTTTCAAATCCCACGAGCTGTGATTGATACATCGTGACCGCTTACATGAAGCCTGGAAGAAGTGTGGACATTTCAGAGTCACTTATATGAACAATTATTTATGAGTATTTTGAACATGGCGGAGTACTACTGATGAGGATCGTAATTGATCGAAATCGATTTGGAATTCCGCTACATTTTTACAAGTGACTTTTTATATACCATTTTACACGTTTTTACAATTCTTGTATTCGTTTTATAGTAGTTTTTAGTGCGTCGAACGTGACTACGAGACGTTATGTCTAGCAAACTGACTCAATTATCGAACACGTTCCTGGCCTCGGCCCACAAAATTTCATCACAATGTAGTATTGTTATATGAAGTAGAAACACAAGGAACACAAGAGTAGGCTGGGGGGGGGGGGAAGCTATCGGGTTTGTAAGCTTACTTTTAGAAAGCCATGAAATTTTCAATTTCTTGACGATCATTTAAGCTCCAGTTTGCTTTACAACTTTTGGCAGTTTTTCGGGTTTTGAGGAACTTTAATAAAGTGTCAGTAAATTAATTTTGATGAAATTTTGCCCCATATGTTAGGGTCACGAATTCCCACGTAGACTCTGTGACCCCCTTCAGCAGTCTTCAGCAGCATGATTTTATCGTGTCAGCGGTAAACGAGTATCTACCCGCAGTCATGCAGTATGGTTAGCCAAATGTTGCAAAATTCAACAACTTGCATATTTTTATTCAACAACTAATATTTATGCTCAACAAAATATATTTTTATTCAACAGTTTACAGTTTTATTATCCAACTACACCTAGACGAGTAAGAATAACGTCATAGACGAGTACAAATATCACGCGGTAATTGGAGTACCGGTTAAACTGGTTTTCTCGCATCGCGCAAGCGAAGAATTGGATTGTAGTTACGGAAAAAAAAAAAGTGGCGGACAATTTCAATCATATTTCCGACGACGAAGAGTCAGAATGGCTGACAAATATAGCTCCAAGTTCATTTGACGAATCGAACGAAGAAAAACAGCTTGACGACCAGAAAATTTCTTCATTTAATGAAGAAAATAGAAACAGCAACACAACAACGCGCCAATTCCGTTCCGCTTCGCATACTTCTGTCACGCACTCCCCGTAAATAAATATCCGCGAAATTCGCCCGCAGAAACAACAGTTTGGCGTGTTGGATAATAAATAACTTATTAGACGTTTTGTTGTGTAGTATCCCTGAGTATTTTTATTCGTTATTTGTATTTTGACTCGCCCTACGGGCTCGTCAAAATACGACACAACTCGTAAAAATACTCAGCGATACTACACAACAAAACGTCTAATAAGATATATATATTCAACAGTTTACAGTTATATTCAACATTTTATATTTATGTTCAACGACACGCATTTTCTTTTCATATTCAACCAAAATTATTTTCATTCAACAACAATATTTATTTTACTCAACAAAATTAATTGTTCAACTTCAGTCCAAACTTTTTACTCAACAAAAACAATTATTCAACTTCTACCATGCATAGTTATTTAATGACATACCTTTAAGTGTTCGAAAGTTCCCGGACATTCAAAATATCGTCATTCAACAAAATTCCCCGCCCCTACCCCCGAACTACCCCCAAACATGAAACCCATTCCTTCCAATACGAAGATTATGGTTCATTTGTTTCTCCTGTTTACCTTTGAGGCGCCATGGATGATTTGTTGCAACTGCGGGCCTCTTTTTTCCCTTGTGAAAAGAAGACGAAGAAGAAGGAACCGGGGTGGCTGTGGCGGGAAAAGATGGAACGACGCTCGGGGCGATAGAATTTGTCATCTCTCGGCTCGCAGATCTTGCTGAACTTGCTATAAGGTGGCGCGTTCTCATTAACGACGAGGTATTACTTCCCGATCGTTGAAGAGCGATCTCATTTCGAACACATTCTCTCACAATTTGTGTCAGTTCTTCCCTAACATCACGCCCTGATCCGTCTTCCGACGCCATCTCTATTCATGGGCGTTAATGGTCGGGGCACTGGGTCCGCAATACAGCGAATTTAACTGGGGACTGGACGGGGATTTTGTTGAATGACGATATTTTGAATGTCCGGGAACTTTCGAACACTTAGTCATAATAGAAGGTATGTCATTAAATAACTATGCATGGTAGAAGTTGAATAATTGTTTTTGTTGAGTAAAAGGTTTGGACTGAAGTTGAACAATTAATTTTGTTGAGTAAAATAAATATAGCTATTGAAGTTGAATAAATATTGTTGTTGAATGAAAATAATTTTGGTTGAATATGAAAAGAAAATGTGTGTCGTTGAACATAAATATAAAATGTTGAATATAACTGTAAACTGTTGAATAAAAATATATTTTGTTGAGCATAAATATTAGTTGTTGAATAAAAATATGCAAGTTGTTGAATTTTGCAACATTTGGCTAACCATAATGCAGCGGTATCGTAATTGTTTACTCTTCTCTGATCAGCTGGGTTGCGGAGCCGAAACCATATGCCGGATTTTGCCAGAATTTACGTTAAGAAAAGGCAAATTGAAGCGCAGATTCAAAGAGGAGGTAAATACATGGGTTAAAGGGAATGTTAATTAGATAATTGCTGAACTTTTCCGCGTAAAATTCTAAATACAGTAAAAAATTGAGCTTCCAAGCTGGCCATTCATACTTTGCAGTTATGATCCGGGATAGGTTCGTCTGTTTAACAGTCTACTGACCCATTGAAAACTTAGTAGTTGACATCCGATAAAATTAAACAGAGGTAAACATTGTTATCGTAAAAAAAAAAATATGCAGCTTTTAGGAGTTGGCCAGTAAGGTAGTCTTGGCTTACTGCAGAAGGAAATGTAATGGTTTCATATTAGTAATTAGTCATGGTGTAGAGCAGGTCCTTCACAAGAACAGTTTGAGTTGGTGAAGGGGGGCTCAAGTGTGACCGCATGAGCTGGGAAAACCTGGATTTCAAATTACTGCAGGGAGGGGGAGTGGACAGAGGGGTCTGAACATCCCAATTCCCATACCCTTATTTAATGGCTCTTGCCACTATGTTTTATTTTCATTGCAAAATTTTATGCAATTTTACTTAAAATTTTACCCAGTTCCTGCCCCTCTTGCCTCCAGTACACCTCTCATCCCCTATTCTCGTAACTCTTAGATACTGGGAATTGCTTTTGAATTAGGAAAGAAAGTGTTTATACAGAGACCAGTGACAAACGTGTAATGCTTGAAATACAGTGGGTTTTTTTAATTTTTTGTTAACAGTACATAATTATGAATTATTTAGAGCCCGACCTTCTAAATTTCATCATCAACTCTAATTCCATTATATTTTTTACAGGTTAATGCTTCAGCCATTAGTCTTGTAAATGATTGGTAAATGGTTTATCAATCAGATTGGAACGTACAGTGTAAAAATGGGCATTTTATCACCAGCTTCTGGAAATGGGTCTTCAATTTGTCTTCAGTGAGTTCTTGTTTTGTATTTTATCTTTTGCTTGTTTGTGTGCCTTTTGGTTCTTTCTTGCTTTCTCTATGATTACAGTTTCTTAAATTGTTAGTTCCACAGTTCTTGTCCAAAAAGATGTTTAAGGAACATGACATATCTATTTCATGAGTTTCTCAGCAAATGATTGTCTAAATCAAGGAACATTTGCTGTGACTATAACAAAGAAGTACTACTGATCACATTCAGTCAGTCAAACTTTGACTGACTTAAATGATTTTTCTGTTAACAGTACACCTCTTAGGCCCTTTTACTACATATTCTTTGGAAAAATATGCTTTAAATTATAAAGCTTACTTTAGAAAATACACTTTCGAACAATTTGTTTTCCTCAAATGTAAATTTCAACAAGCTTAGCCACAACTCCATCATATACTTTCAAAAATGAAAAGAAGACTCCCAAATAGGTTGCTGTTTCTGTGTATTTTAAGTGTATAATCATTGACAATAAAAGAAAGGATCTTGCAATGCTGTGGCAAAGTTTACTCCTAAACAACTAGCATGGAAGAACTGTCCACATCTTTTGCAGCCAAGCCAGTCTTATTGTCGTCCATCTGACACGCCTTGCAAACAAGAACATCCAAAAAGTGAAGTAAAAGTTCAAAATAATTTCTTAATTCTCAATTTGTTATTTGGAATTAAACACAATACACAGTGGTGATCGTAATAATAAGAAGAGCATAATTATTGTATCTCAAAATGTCATCATAATAGCTGCCAAAGAGGGTGGATAGAAGCTTCATTCTCTCAATAGAATCATTGACCTTTTTGATCAGTCTGTTATCACACAAGCTCCTGGCAAACTAAAGGTAAGATCTTACAGTTATATTATATATGATGTAAGATTGGTTGATGTAAAAATGTAAATATTTTGATTAAGTTTCTTTAAAAACTGCTATGGAATGACATCATTTTATTCTAACTGTTTAATTTTAAAGATATTGATGATATTGGTACTGATGAGCTCACTTCTCTAATGCTTTATACTACTCTCAAGATTACCTCACAACCAACTACTTCACAGTTGAATCCTACAAAAAATAATGAGAAGGTTCTAAGCACTCTCTGCCAAGTTTTTGAAAATTTCGTAGAAAATCGTGTCAGTAGTATCCATACGGTGATACCGCCTTTGGTACATGCAGGCAATGTCTTGTTTCCATGGTTACCACTGAGAATGGGTGGACCAGACAGGCAATAGGAAGGTTGCCAGGTTGTACTGCAAAAGATTGAACTACCGACATCATAAAGAGGGATTTTACAAGGCCGGCTGTAACAGAGCGCGATCATTGAAATATTGAAAAACTTTCCACAAAGCAAAAAAGATTACTTTGTTTTCCAACTGAGATTTCCGACACTTGCGAATAGAGTATTTTATGAAGAGGCGGTGAAAACGACATTTATTCAGTTTTCTTTTTATGTTGTCCACAGACCCCAGAGCCCGGTGTTTTCCAAGTATGTTCGGAAATTCTCCCCTGTGTTTTATTTTATTTTTCATGAATCCTGAAAACGTGATATCTTTTTTATTATTTCAAATGCATTTTTCATACTAGATATATGTTATTTGCCGGCTGGGAGGTCTGTATGGTGAAAAACTGACCGAGGTCTTGAAAATGCTGCCCTCGGCCTACGGCCTCGGGCAGCATGTTCAGGTCCGAGGTCACAGTTTTTCACCACACGGACCGACCCTTAGTCGGTAAATAACATATTTATTTTCTTCTCATCTCTCAAAACTGTTTCAATTGTTGCGAACAAACATTCACGAAACCTCCCGAAAGCGTTACCGTGCTCGTGAGCAGAGATAGGAAAATACTGACCGCCCTAAGAACCAATGAGATTGCAGGATTCGTTACCGTGCCCTCTGCGAGAAGAAAATAAAAACCTTTATTATCCAACTGTGCTTCGTATAGTACAAATAACGCGTGAGACAAGTACAAATATCACGCGATATTTGTACTCCAGAAATATCTGCGAAATTCACCCACGCTGAAATAACAGTTTGGCGCGTTGGATAATAAATCTCTTATTAGACGTTTGGTTGTGTAGTATCGCTGAGTACTTTTACTCGTTGTATGTATTTTGACTCGCCCTAAGGGTTCGTCAAAATACGGCACAACTCATAAAAATACTCAGCGATACTACACAACCAAACGTCTAATAGGATATATTTATTTGCCTTCGTATAATCAATTTACTCCCCACATATTAACTGTTTCATGTATCCACCTACGTGTCATCCTTGGAATTTTTTTTGGTTAATATAAGATTTCTGGAAACTCAAGCTTTCACCGACAATTTTGAGCTCAGTGCTTTCTTTGTTTTCCAAAAAAAAAAAAAACAGAAGAAAGAGTCCAAACTAAACAGTTCCGGTCCACACGCGCATGTTTTTCACAGCGCCTCGTCTTTTCTTCTAAACCCGTCTAAACTGTCAAAAACCTTTCGAGCCGAGGTTAAAGAAAAATGTAATCATTTTGAGACTACGAAAAACGCTTTATTAAATAGTCGCTAAATCTTGATAACAGTGAATGATTGTTGACATTTATGAAGATGATTTCGCATTCTTTCGTACTCATTTTCTCACCGGTGAAAGCTGTGCAATAATCTGTTAACGCACGTGTGGAACGGATGCAGTAGATAGTTGCATTCGGACAATTACCGAAATTAAAATCTACATAATATTTCGGTTTCATTTCTACATGAAAATATGGACGTGGCCTCTGGGCTCCATAAATGACTATGCTCTGCGAGCTCCACTATACATAACCAGCGGTAAGAATCCCACGTTTTTACTAAAGGTCACGTCCTCATGAGGGCTCATTGACTTCACCTTGCTAACGAGATGTCATCCGAACTTTTTGCAAAGCAGGCTACTAGCCCTAGCTGTAATCCAAATAGTTCTGGCATACAATCTACGCTAGTTAAAAAGGAAATCGAGCTTCTTCATGCTAACCTCTGCGAGGTACGCGTAGATAATGACTACGGCTACGGGTTTTTGGCTGGGACGGAGGAACGGGAGGGAGATCTCATTGAGCGATTCACAACATTGAAATCTACATGTTTTGTGCGCTCCACAACAGACGTCAAGGACAGGTCACGGGAATCATCCGAAAACGGTATTTTCAATCTTCCTTACTTTTTTTATTGTGCATTTTATGCGTGCAATTTTAGGGAAAACGAAAATGACTGCGCAAAACAGAGGACGAATACAGTCAAGGCAGGTCATGCCAGGGTTTTCGTGTTTATATTACAAAAGAACTTGACCTTTTGCTAGCCGCCATAATTATACAAAATAGTAGTAGTAAACCATCAAGCCGAAAAAATTTGGACTTAGGACCGTACAGGCGTCCATACAAGGAGCTTCTTTTAGCATGCGCGGTCAATTGTATCGCGGGCACGCCAACGCCACAACTCCAGTAGTATGTTACACTTTCTGATAATCATGACATGAAAGCTGATGTGGGGATCAAGGGCCGAACAGGTTAATTGGTCGAGAGAAACCCAAGCTACCCTTGGGTTTCTCGTTACACATTAATGACTTGGTGTGCTGTTATTAGAAAGAATGGAGCATTTTTCAGTCAGGTGTGTTGAATTTTAAAGTGTGTGAGCATGTTCAAGCATGTAACAGTATTGAGTGTTTAATATCTAAATTTATTTTGCACCAAATTCTAGCAATCAATCTTTTGGTCACATAGAAGCCACTGATACTTGACCTAAAGGGGGGAGGTAAGTTGTAGTTTTTGGCAAAGCAGAAACCTGTGTGCTTGGAGGGTTGGCACTAGTACAAATAACTGTGAATTCATTTTACAAAATTGCCATTTCCCATCTATTTTGAAGTTATTTTCATCAATTAAACTAATCTTCGCAGCATCTGCTTTCAGTCACCTGATCAAAGATAGTTCTCATGCAGGTATCTGGTAAAACAGACCTGACCTGCTTTCAAGGCCTGCAACAAATAATTTTGTAGTGGAATTAACATTCCTCAGAGCTTGACCAGAAGCCTCTTTCTCAATCCACATATTTTCTCATTTGGCCAGGGGCTCTTTCTACTAGCATATTTTAACTCCTTTGGGAGTACCACAACAATTAACCCTTTACACCTTCACATCAATATGCACATTCTCTCTACAGTTCTATATTCATTTCCTAAACTGCTGACAAGGGGAATTTGTGTAACAATCAAGGGCCTTTATAGTTGGTGATCATTTCCTCAATTCTCCTGATCTTAATGGGTGATTCAGTGATGGTATAGTTAGGAGAAATTAGATACTAGTCACTCTTAGGGATATAATGACCAGATTATGCATGTATACCAGTACAACTTAAACACAAAAAATATTCTGTTCAATGACAGAGATTGGTGGCAGATCTTCCATTCTGGAATATAATGACCAGATTATGCATGTATACCAGTACAACTTAAACACAAAAAATATTCTGTTCAGTGACAGAGATTGGTGGCAGATCTTCCATTCTGGAATATAATGACCAGATTATGCATGTATACCAGTACAACTTAAACAATAAGCAATTATTGGATGAGGTTAAGCATGAAATCATGAATTCTACCTCATCATAGTCTACGTCACAAAGGAATCACGTAAGATTACGCGAGCAAGCCAGATCAGTGTGCAGTAAGCTTTCGGTTATGGCGAAAGAAGAGGTGAATGAGAGGATAGAGAAAGACGGTAAATCTGTCTCTAGCGGAGAAGAAGACGAAAATGCACTGCTAGCCGAAGACGGAAATGACTATGATACCACCGGTGCTCATGCTATCGCTCCCAATAAACTATGGGAAGCTATTCAAGGCCTGCAAAAGAAAGTTGATCTTTTGGCGGGAACGTCAACATGCATCACCGATGCCTCATTAAAGCGGAAAGTACCGCAAACGTCCAAGGTAGAGTCAAAAACTGACTCAAACTCCCAACCGGGACCCTCAAAAAAGAAAGCTAGAAAAGCTTTGTCTGATTCCGATGACGCATCGGACGACTCTGATAGCGACGAAGTTAACGCCATCCTTGGGGAAGAAGAACAAGATAGCGACTCGAGTGACAAACTCTTGAAAGAGGTTGAAGAAGAATACAACAAGGTCGATAAAACGGGCCCAAATATAAATGAACATATGGCGAATCTTATTAATAAGAGATTTGCTGGTAAACTCAGAGAAGCGAAGCTTAAAGAAAAACTAGAACTGTATGTCCGACCCGGCAACTGCGAAAAATTGAAAGTGCCCCTCGTGAACCACGAACTATGGGGTAAACTCAAACCACCGGTCAAATCACAAGACTTGCGCCTCGCAAATGTCCAACAGACCGTTGTGAAAGCCACCATTGCGCTTGCAGAGGCAACTGAGAAGATAAGTAAAGTCAAAGGGAAGATGGATGAAAAACCAAAAATTATTTCCTCTTTGACCGATTCGCTTGCTCTGCTGGGACACGCAACTTATGAGCTTTCATTACGGCGGCGGGATATTATGAGACCCTCAATAAACAAGGAGCTCCGTGCCCTTTGCAATCAGCAAATCCCAGTTACGGATTTCCTCCTTGGAGATGATGTGCAAAGCAGTTTAAAAACAATAAAATAGTGTAACAAAATTGCTAGCTCTGTCACTCAAGGGCATGATTACAAGCAAGGCTATTCAGGCCAGAAGAGAGAGGACTCCAAGTGAGCCTATCTTCCACATTGCAAACAGTTATTCATGATGTAAGTAAATTTGAAACCCTATTACCAGTTATCATTACAGGCTTAGAGCAACATGTGACATGCTTTAAAGCAGGTAACCTTACTAGTTTCCTTTCCAACTGCAGAACTATAACATCTGATCGTGAAATTTTAGATATGATAACTGGTACAACCATTGACCTTAAGTACCTGCCAATCCAACATAGGCCAACGGCCATTCGAGAGTTCTCAGATACTGAGTCACAAATAATTGAGACTGAGATCGAAAAGTTTTTAAACAAAGGTGTGATTGTCAGAACTGACCGGGAAACTGGTGATTTTATTTCCCCCATGTTTCTGAGGGAAAAGAAAGAGGGATCACACCGTCTGATTTTAAATCTTAAAGCACTTAACAAGAGCATTGTTTATCACCATTTCAAAATGGATACACTTAGCTCAGTGATTAAACTTATGTGACTAAATTGTTTCATGGCCACCACTGACCTCAAAGATGCCTACTACTCTCTGCTAGTATCGGAGAAGCACCAAACATATCTCAAGTTTCACTGGAAAGGAAACTTATACAAGTTTATCTGTTTTCCTAATGGGCTATGTTTTTGCCATAGGAAATTTACAAAGCTCATAAAGCCAGTCCACTCTTGTCTTAGGTTACAAGGCCACATCTTGGCAGCTTATATTGATGACAATTACATTCAGGGTGATACTTATACTGAATGTCTAACTACTGTGCTTGAAACCTTAAAACTGTAAATGTTAACCTTGGATTTTGTGCCCACCCTGAAAAATCATGCCTGATACCATTCCAAGAAGTTGTTTTTCTTGGAGTTGTGTTAAACTCCGTCACAATGACTGTCAGACTGACCATAGAGGAAGAAAATAAAATAAAATAGATAAAAATTAAGAATGCATGCACAGCACTGCAGGAGAGGTCAAAATACAGTATAAGAGAGGTTGCAAGTGTCCTAGGACCACTGGTCTTAAGTTTCCCTGCAGTTATGTATGGGCCACTGTATTACAGACAACTAAAACAAGAGAAATCACATGCTATTAAAGACAATAATGGCAACTATGAGGCCTTTATGTCGCTCTCCACAGATGCTAAAACAGAACTACAATGGTGGATCAAAAACATTGAGAACTCATTCAATGTTATAAATCATGACCCCCCACTCTAACAATTAGCACTGATGCATCAAAAATTGGGTGGGGAGGCGTTTTCAATGATATGACTTGTGGGGCCCACTGGATACCCCAAGAAGTTGAAGAGCATATCAATTACCTTGAGTTAATGGCTGCATTCTTTTCACTTCAAGCTTTTGTGACAAATCTAAATAGTAAACATGTCGGACTGAAAATTGATAATACAACAACAGTGGCAGCAATAAATAACATGGGCACTAATCACCCGGTAAAATGTAACAAAGTGGCTTCAGATATCTGGAGTTGGTGCATGGCTATAAAAAAAAATATATATATATATGGATTTGTGCAGAACACATTGCAGGAAAATGTAATGAAGCAGCTGACAGACAGTCAAGGGAAATAAACACCAATACTGCGTGGATGCTGAACTCCACTCTTAATTAAAGCTCTTGAAAAATGGCAAGCTTACCCACATATTGACATGTTTGCGTTAAGACTCAATAAACAATTTCTAAGATATATATCCTACACACCTGACCCTGGAGCATACTTAGTAGATGCATTCTTGGCTCAGTGGAATGACCTAAGCAGTTATTATTTTCCTCCTTTCAGTATGATTCCCAAGGTTCTTGAAAAACTGGAACAAGATAAAGCGACGGGGGTAGTGGTAATTCCCAGGTGGCCAACTCAGGTGTGGTACTCAATGGCTATGAGAATGCTGATAAGCTGTCCAGTTCTTCTGCAGCACAGTGCCAGACTACTTATGTTACCCAGCCACCCACAGAAAGTACACCCATTACACAAGAAACTGGACCTTCTCCAAAGGGATCAGTCCAGTTTCAGCCACCGTAGCTCACGGGATAAACTTTCTTGCAAAACTAGTCAGCTCAGGTGTTGGCTATAGTGGAGTTGATACAGTAAGATCAGCCATTTCAACAATACTTGTCATTAGTAATTCTGATACACAACCTTTGGTAAAGCGTTTTCTAAAGGGCGTTTTTGAATAGAAGCCCTCATTACTACGTTTATGAAGCTATCTGGGATGTCAGTCAAGTATTAAATCATCTTCGTTCCTACCCTCCTGTTGAGGACATTTAGCTTAAGAAACTTACATTTAAAGTTGTGTTACTGGCTCTTTTAACTGGTCAGCGAACACAAACCATCCATTGCTTAGCTGTTAATCATATGGACATGTCAGACAAGAAATGTATTTTTTATTTGACCAGCCTCCAGAAGCACTCCAGACCAGGGATACATCAGAAGCCTATTGAACTGGAAGCGTTTGACCAGGAGCCTAATTTATGTGTTATTCGTCACTTGAAAGATGTTGATAAGGCAAGTGCTCATAGGGGTGACACTGATAGAAATAAGTTACTGTTGAGTTTTCAGAAACCATTTAAACCTGTTAGCAAGGACGCAATTGCACGTTGGATCAAAAATGTCTTGAAAGATGGGGGCATAGATACCACAAAATTTGGGGCCCACAGCACTAGGGCAGCATCCACCAGTGCTGCTGCCAAGGCAGGAACCCCATTAGAAGTTATTCTGGAATCTGCAGGTTGGTCTAACTGCGGAACATTCGCTAAGTTTTACCAGAAACCAACCAATGCTCCATGTAAACTATTTTTTGTTGTCTTTGTTCATGACCACAGGGCTTTGAAATCTCACGTGATTCCTTTGTGACGTAGACTATGATGAGGTAGAATTTAAAGATTAAACGAGACTTACCTATAAGTTGAAGTTTGATGTGAATTCTACCGATTCATAGTCAGGAACAGAGGAGTCACGTGCCCACCCAACATGTGTATTTTCATACAAGACAAATTTATATATATATTTGACTTGTCCCCACCCTATCCTTTTCCTGTGCTCATTCACTGTTGAATACTGATCTGGCTTGCTCGCGCAATCTCACGTGACTCCTCTGTCCCTGACTATGAATCGGTAGAATTCACATCAAACTTCAACTTACAGGTAAGTCTCGTTTAATCTTTAAATTATCGATGCAGAGGTCTGAATTGATATCTGTCGAAGCCAAAGGCTGAGGCAGATAACACAGATGAAAGGTTTGATAAATCATAATATCATGCAAAACCCAAATTCAGTAATTGTTTATTACACATTCTTAAACAATTGCAAAAGAATACACCTCTCTGATTGGTTGGCAAAAGTTTGAGAACACTACACGGACGAGGGGCTTGGAAACTAGGCAGACTTTAAACTTGACATGATAACCCAAAATTTGCTGCAGATATCAAGTTATCATGTCAGCTTCACACACTATTTTATATTGACTGTATGCTCTGAACCAAACAGAGTTTTCATTGCAAGGCTAATGTATAATACCGATAATAATATACATGAAAAAATTTCTTAGTTCTGATTGGTTAAGATGACTGCAGTTTTCAGTTTCAGTGCAGGAGAGAGTTAATTCAGTGCAGAAGAGGATTAATTCAGTGCAGAAGAGGGTTAATTCAGTGCAAAGAAAGAAACAAACCAGACATTCTGATTGGTCAGAATGATTGGTCAATGTCAAGGTCAATGTCAATTGCACGGTTTGAATAAATTATTTTTGCACCTGATGTGCGCGCTTTTCTTCTGCGTAGTTATGAGAAGCTACCTCGTATTTTTTCATGTATATTATTGATACATAATCACATGATTTTCTCGTGCAATTTGGAATAAATAAGCACTTTTAAATTTTTCAAAGACCACAAATTGCACTCGCCCTACGGGCCCATGCAATTTTGTTAGTCTTTGAAAAAATTTACTCGTGCTTATTTATTCCAAATTGCACTCGAAATCATGTGATTACCTATACAAAACAGAAAGACTGACGTCATGTGTCAAAAACTCAGTCAAGCGTAAAATGATGCGATTTAGAGCAAAAAATGGTGCGATTCGTGAATAAATCGCACCAATTAGAGCCAATCAGATTACAGGGACCACCAGGCTTTTAATTTGTGACTTTTGGTCTATTTGATATTTATTAAAAACTGGATCATTGGATAATGCAATTCATGACTTTTTATTGGCTTAGCCATTATGGTATATGAGACAATATACCATAATCTACAAATATGGTAAGCGTACGCGTCAGCTTAAAATCAAAAGGGAGCTAAAAAATCCGGTTTCTTCTTACAAAATAATAATTTCTTGGGGGCGTTTTTAATAAAACAATTATTCCACTCGCGCTTGTTGGATATGAGATGATTATAGCCAGCTCGGCGCTATGCGCCTCGTTGGCTATCTATCATCTCATATCCAAAGCGCGCTCGTGGAATAATTGTTAAATATTCTTATTGTGCAGCGCTTTTGAATATTGACCAATAGTTAAAGCGCTCTATAAATATATTATTATTATTATTATTATTATTATTATTATTATTACTATCTCAAGAAGAATTTTCGCGCCGTAATCGCAGAGAGTAATGGCAGAGAGAATTACCGAAGATTCTCATGTCTTATCGGGCAACTCCTCATCCGATTAGCGGAAATTCGCCTGCCAAATTACTCTTTAACCACGAAATCCGCATGAAGGTTCCGCACATCGAACCTAGTCCCGATCCACAGTTAGAGCAAGCGCACCGTGCAAAATGCGAGAGTTACCAAGCACGACTTAAAGATTATCATGACACTAGGTGTCACGTAGCCTTGCATGATTTTAAAGTAGGCGACGTTGTATTCTGCACAAACATGAGGCCTAGCAAACTGGATTCTAAGTTCCAGTCAGCTAAGCATGTAATCGTCAAGGCGCTGGGAAGAGACACTTTCGGTGTATTTAATGTAGATACCGGTGCCATTCTAATTCGGAACGCGAAATATCTAAAGCATGTGCCAATTTCGAGTTCAGAAATTGTAGAAGAACTACAGAACAACCACGAAGTTTTAGGTTCTAGCGATAAGGGTATGACCAACCCTGGTGCTTGTAAAAGCAATGAGCCAGTAGGTCATTGTGATGAGCAAGCCTCTCAGAATAACGAGGGCAATGTTGTTACCACTACGTCAGGACGAGTAGTTAAATCAACAAGGGATAATGAAAATTTTATTTACTACTAATTAAATGCATTAATTGATAAAATAACTTTGCAACGTCGGCCAGGAGGGATGTAGTGTATTGATTATACCTATATTAATTATTGACAACAACCTAGTATGGGTTGTAAGGTGAGCACTTTGTACTTTAATTCCTAACCCTAACCCTATTAACTGTTGTGTATTGATTCTACATGTACCTATATTAATTATTGACAACAACCTAGTATGGGTTGTCAGGTGAGCACTTTGTAGTAAATGTACTACACGCAGTAATCCTACTATACTGGAAATACCTGCATGCTGTAAAATTACTATAAGTCAGTGAACTCATCTACTTCTATAGGTGTAATGTGTTTGTTTATAAAGTTCAGTTAGCCTTTGGCAATGAACGAGTAACAGTCTCTTAGTGTCTGAATGACGACACTACATGATCGAAAGCGGAAGTGATGATGGTTCCCGTTTTCCCATACGCCCGTTCGGTTTCTTAGTCCCCTGGGGGACTCTAGAGACGAGTAGAAGACTTGGAAAACGCTGATCTTTATCTTTCAGGACGATCTTTGTCACTGGTATGGTTGTTTCCATTCCTCTTTCGAACTATCAAAACATTCAATACAATATACAACACAATTGTTAAGTGGTCTGTAATTCTAAAGAAAGTTGAAGTATTGTTCACGGTGAGAAGAGAGATTTGTCTCCCACAGTTGACTGCAAGGAGTGTAATGATGTAGTTCGCCTTCTAAAGTCTCGCTTAAGAGCAGAAGTTTTCTGTCGATTTTTTCTAATAGACTCGGTTCATAGAAAATATAGCGTCTTTTGTGGCATCTCTTTACAAAGGGTTCGATGGTCCTTTACCAGCACCATAAATCGAAAGACCACAGGTCCGCTTAAGAAAAATTTTCAAATTAACCCATCAAGATCCTCCTGCCCGTGAGGGGCGAAATTCTATTATTTTCTAGGATTTCCATATCTCACACAAACCCTAGACCCACCTTTGCACCATTCAATAAGACTAAATATCACTTGAACTTTAAGGAAAGGAGACATACCAGCCACAATTGAAAAAATATCTAGCTGTTAAAACTAATCAGAAGGTGGCAAGGATTTTTAACCTGATGAATGATTAGGCCCATAATTATTATCTGACGCTTGTGCTGTGACGCGTGAATTTTACAGAGAGGCGAGCGTGATTCGTAGGTGAATCTATGAACCAGCGTGGGGCGTGATTTGCCTCCTAAAGTATACGTGACGTGATTTTTTTCTTTCACAAGTGAAAACCTCAAGATTTCCCTGAAAACTTTCACACGAGAGGAGAAATCTGATAGTTTCCCTTTTAAATTTGTGACACTTTAAATGTTGTTTGAAGTATACAAAGCGCCTCGTGAATTTTCCTAAAATTTTTGCCTGAAACGCCATCTTGATTAAAAAAGACCTGTCGTTCTGTTGACATTTATATTTGTCTCGTCCTGCTTCTTCCTACAATATTACAATGATCATAGGTTATGTTGGTATACTTTGCTCGCAATTTTCTACTTCAAATAAACTTGTACTGTATAATCAAAAGACTGGAATGCATTAGAGATAATATTGTTTAAGTACGAGAGTGTGAAATTGCATCCATTTAAATCTCACGCTCAATGTCTGAGGGTTAAGAGCTCTGAGTCTGCACTACCTGTAGCAAAACACAATTTTTTATAATTCAGTTCAAATTATAGTTGATCTGAGTTCATTTAACCAAAATTAGGTGATCCAGTCAGTCTGATCCAAGTTTTGTACCTCCTTATGGCATACTGAACAATGACAGCTCTCATACATTTATCAGATCTACAGTGTATCTCATCTATATCATAACTGGATGTTATTTAAACACAGTTTCTTTTAATTTTCAACAAATTTTAGCTTATTTTCTATTCTAGCCCCTTGAAGGGTATCGTCAGCTGAGTCCCATCAAAACTGCAACAAAATCGCAAACAATTTTTTTGATTGTAGTGTACAAACTAGTGAAAAATAGTGTCCGTTTGGTGTGCTACTCTCCAAAGCAGAGATCAACACAACAACAAGCTTTTGAAAAGAAGTCCCCCATCAAAATAACTGGAACAAGAAAGCACACCAAGAGACTATTCTTTGACAAGGAAGAATATACTCTCTCCAAAAGTGCCCAACTCCACTCCACAAGTCTTGCATTTCCTTACAATGGAAAATTTTACAACAAGCTTCACACCTGTGAAGAAGCTCTAGAGGCACCTATTTATCAGCGAATTGACCTCTAAGTTAAAGTCATTACAAAACAACCACACAAACAAGCCGTTGTCAAGAACGACAAAATCTAGCTACTACAAAGTTGAGTGTATGGTAGCTGATCGCACAAATTCCATTCAATTAATACTTTGGTAAGACACTATTGACAAAGTTTCCTCGGGTAAAAGCTATTTGCTGCAAAATGTAACCGTACGTTCCTTTGACGACACAGAATTTGTAAACACTAAGGAAACCACAGTTGTACAAGAAGTAGACGAAATTACAGATGCCAATACAAATACACCAGGTCTTCAAGAGAACCATCTTACAGGACAGTGTGTAGTGATAGAAATAAAGAAAAATATGTCATGTCTTGTCTGCAATCACTCCCTTCCAGATAACCATATTGAGGAAGAAACCGTAGTATGTCCACACTGTAAGGTTACTAGGTCGTCATCCCTGTTAAACACCAAACTTGTATGTCATGTCCTTCTCAAAACTGACAAGGGAATGCAGTTACAGGGGGGGTGGGTTGGAGAATTTGTGAGGATCAAATGGTTTCCAGGGGAAATGGAGGGGGGATCGGTCGTCGCCAATAGAGGGGGACTATAAGAAATTGACTGTCAGTAAAGGAGAATCATTAGAATACTACATAGCCTATTGAGGGATCAGGTAAATTCTTACCCCCCGGGCGACAAATGATGTGCAAAGTCGTCCAATTAGGGAGCGCCAGTCAGTATTTTTAACTATCCAGACGGTTTAAAGAGTCGTGGAGTGAATGGGGGACTACACCTCTATAATACTAAGTTCATCTAGTGCTCCTTTGGAAAGCCTCATTGCACATCCAATAAACGGATTATATGTTGTGGAGATGCTTTCCACTGGTATGGTTGTTTTCTGGATCCATTTGTCCGAAGCAGTGTCATAGCACTCAACACTCAGTTCACTTGGGTTGCCCTTACTCACTCCACCCAATACGTACAGCTTTCCACTCAGCTGCACCATACTACCACAGTAACGAGGAACGTTTAGGCCTTGAAAAAGTTGCCATTCATTTGTTGATATATCATACCTCTCGCAAGTAATGGGTAATTTTCCTCCGCATAGCCCTCCAGCGACGAAGATTTTCTCTCGAGTGGCCACCCCAAAAGCGCCAGCTCTTTCTGCCTGCATATCAGCAATTTCTTCCCATTTCTTGTCCACGGTGTCAAATCTCTCACCTTTTGCGAAATACTCCTTTGTTTTTTTCCACCCTCCAATCATAAACAGGTGTCTACCAGCTGCAACAACACAAGTATTCAGTCTACAATCTTGATCAAACGAGAGATCAACTGTCTCCCATTTACACAGCTCTACATTGTACTTTACGACCGTAGTTTTCTGGTCAGTGGTGTTTACTTGAACAGCATAAATTTTCCCTTTAACGATAGCTACGTTAGAGGACTCCGCGTGCGATTTCAAGGCTGACCAATCGTTAAAAATTGGATCGTATCTCTCTGCGCCTTCAGATTTGGTGAAGGTGAGCAACTGATCACGGAATTTTATCATCTTCGATGTACTGGCATTGAGCTCCTTCGTACCATCAGGTAAACGCTTCCACAAGTCTTCTTCAGGAATATAACAAAAAGTGTACTTGCCACCCCGAACTACAATAACACGTGTATCAGTTCCCTTTCTCGGTGATTGTGGGAGATCATCTTCATTGACAAAAGTAGCCATCTTAAAAGTAGCATCGACTGTTAGCCTCAAACAGACAGCACTGTCACGGACAAGTTCGTTTGTCACGATATCTTGCAAACTGTCACGCGACAGGAAACCCAGCCGAACATGACGAAACAATCCTTCAAATGCTGTTTTTCGCTCGCTCTCTCTGTGGTTTACCCAGTCTAAAATGATTTTAAAAACATCAGCTTCCTCTTTGACGGTAATCTCATCGGACGAAATCCACCTCTCGATCTGTTTAGCTTCCAAGTGCAAAAATTCATCCAGTTTTGCCACGGAAACGATGTTTTTGTGAATGAAACGCCTGCTGTTGACGATAAGCTTGTCACAATCGTATTTCTCAGCGAAGTAAAAGGTTGAAATACAGTTCATTTGGGACATTTCTTGTTCCAAAAACCTCCCTGAAAGCGTTTTCAAGCTCGGTATGATCAGATAATTCCCTGCGGCGATAAGTTCCTTTGCATTTACCTGAGTTACTTCCACAGTTCCAGTGTAGATGAATTCTAAAACATCTTCCATAACAGATCCTGAAATCTCCTCAAATCGAATGATCCCCTCTCGATTTTCTTTCATGTCGCTCTGAAGAAGTCTGCAAAAATATGGACTTGCGGCGGAAAGAACATTTCTTTGAGCCTTTAACTCTCTGTTATCTTTGGAAACCAAAGTAATGTCGCACAAATAATCTTGTTTTCGCTGAATGTTGAGGCGCTTCATCAATTCTACACAGAACGGGACCTGTTCAGTAGCTGAGATGGGCTGTATATCTTCCATAGCTTTAATTTTGCTGAGGAACCGCACAGGTACTGGACATCGAAAGCGGAAGCATGGCTGGTTCCCAGTTTCATCTAAGCTCCTGAGTCCCCCTGGCCGGGAGAACTCTGGCGACGAGTAGATATGGTTAAAGAGGTGCTCAATGAATGATGATCTCAAGCCAGTAATCGGAATTTTGGGGAAAAGAAGTAAAGAGACTGGATAGATTTGAAACCAAACTCCTGACGACATATTAGTACAAAACTTATGTATAAAAAGATACAGGTATATCATTTATTCAAGGGCAAGAAACTATAAACTGTTTATCATCTCCTGCTCAAGGATGCGTATGATAAACCAAATGATAGTGAGGCGAGAATAACGAAAAATGGCAAAACATGTCGGCCAAAAACTCTGGTTCTGAAGAGGACGAGAAATACTGCCGAACAAGTACTGGCCCTTTAATTTGCAAGCACCCGCAGTCTGGCGTGGGGCTTACGTTTCCACTGTCGTGACTTAGGTACGAACATAGCCACAAACAGAGATTCAACTAAGTTTTATTGGTTTGTGGGCTTCCCTGTATTCAAAAGTTTCTTACATCCATGCTCAACAGCGGCAGTTCTTACCTTAAAGAAGTAAACGATTCCATGAACTAAACAATACCTATGTACTTTAACTTTATAATTTGGATATATCAACAGATCTTTACTTTAACTTTAACAGGTCTTTACTTTAACTTTAACTTCAACTTTAAAATTTATTTATTGAGGGTACATAATTACAGTAAAGAAACTGTACTCTCCCTCATGGCCCTCACCCACCCATCCCACCCCAGGGGAGGACATCCACCACACAGTAATCTCGTGCGTGGGAAATTAACGTCTCCTACCCCTAACCCTGTAGGAGACGGGACCTACGGTTTATTCGTCCTTATCCGAGAAGACTAGAATATCTATCCAAGATCCGTTTAGGAGGACGAAATTAATTTTTAAAAAATGACTTTTTCATCTTGAGGTTGCTATTTACCTAGTCTCTTGGGTGAGTTTTATAGAGAAAGATTTGGATCGGAAAGAATAGAAAGTAACGCAATATATGTCCGAAACTAGCGGAAATGATGGGTAAAATTCCACCCATAAGCGCAGGGGCTGCCGGGATTGTTCGTCTAGAATTGGCTATTTCCCTTTTCTCATAGTGAACTTTTATAGAGCTTAATCAAGATGGTACTTAACTGCAAATTAGAGAAAACTGTTTTGGCCTAATTTTCGAGATATTTAATCAATTTCGGTGAAACTTGGTAGAAATCAAGGACTTAGCATAACAAATAAATTGGTATAATTATGGGTTGCTCACATAATTAGTGTATTCAAAAGATTCACCTCTTATCTAGCACTTGTGCAATAGAAGGTTGATAGTGTCATCTTCAGGTTAGCAACCAATGTTGAGGGTAGCGAGCTAAGCCTAACAGTTTCATACTGTGATGTTGTCAATGTGGTACTGGTAACTAGATCCGCGACCTTCTAATTACGTTGACGAGAGTAGAATACATCTTGCATGGCGGTTTTATATTGACTTTGTGCCCATTACTTTGTGCAACAAATACTACAGTCAAAATAGCCTAATGTGCCATTTCTTATCGCAGCCTACTGACATCTTTGCCGCAAATTAAGAGTCTGAGAGACTACTCTCCGATAACTTTAAGTTTGTCCAGCACTCCCTTGGAAAGCTTCAGTGCGCAGCCAGTAAATGTATCTTTATTCCCTCTATAAATCCTTTCCGCTGGTATGATTGTCTTCTGAATCCATTTGCCCTCCACAGGATGAAAACATTCAATCATCTGTTCGGCCTCGTTACGGTCATTCTTTCCACCCAACACAAACAATTTTTCATTGAGACAAACCATATTACTTCCGCCCTTACGAGAAACAATCAAGCTTCCGGTAAGGATCGGTCAGGTGCCACTCATTTGTTGACATATAATACACCTCACGAGTTTGCAACACTGATGGTCTCTCTCTATGCGATCCACCAGCGACAAAGATTTTCTCATGCATGACCACTCCAAAAGCATTGCCTCTTTCTTTTCGCATATCACCGATTTCCTCCCATTTGTTTTCCACAGTGTCAAATCTCTCAGCTTTCACGACGTTTTGTGACGAAGAGGGAGGACTCCCACCGAGCACGTAGAGATGACTGCCGGCTGCAAAAACACAAGCTTCCCTTCTACAGCCTTCAAGAGACGAGAGAAGTGTCTCCCAAAGACAAGATTCGACATTGTATTTTTTCACATTGTATTTTTTGTTCCGGAGAAGTTTGAACCTCGACGGCGTAGATTTCTCGTTTAATGGCAACAACCGGGGAGTAATTTGCAGAAATGTCTAACATGGACCAAGCGTTTAAAACTGGATTAAAACCCTCTGCATTGCCATAGCTACTCGGAAATGCATACAACTGCCCGTGGAATTTTACAATGTGAAAATCATTGTTTATGCCAAACGACGGGTTGTCGGCTAAACGTTTCCACTGGTCACTCAGGAAGATAACATAGAGTGTATCTTCCTCCACAGGTTACAATGGCGCTTGTTTCGACTCCTTTTCTCGACGATTGCTGTTGTTCTCCTTCAACTGAGAAAGTGGTCTTCTTTAATGCATTCAACTCCATCTTTAAGCAAACAAAGTTTTCTTGTACAAGTTCGTTTGTCACGACATCAATTAAGTCAAGCGATAAGAAGTCCAGCCGAACGTGACGAAACGATTCCTCCAAATTTGCTTTCCGTTCCCTTTTGTTGTGTTCAATGCACTTCAACATGATTTCAAAGACATTAGCTTCCACCTTCGCTATGACCTCGTCGCTTGAAAGCCACCATTCGACTTCTTCAGACTCCAAGCTTAAAAACTCATCCATTAATACCACAGAAACAAAACTTTCGTGGATAAAATTATTGCTTCCGGTTAAAAGTTCGTCGCATTGATATTTCTCAGCAAGGTAAAAAGTTTAAATACAGTTTGAGTAGTTCATCTTCTGCTTTAGGATTCGACCGGAAATGACTTTCAAGCTGGGTAGTAGTAGATAATTTATTGCAGCGACGAGTTCTTCCGCACTCTCCTCGGTTACTTCCACAGTTCCAGTGTAGAGTAATTAAAGAACATCTTCCATAACTCAAAGCGAACAATTCCCTCTTTATTCTCCTTCATATCGCTCTGAAGAAGCTTGCAAAAGAACGGACTTGCAGCGGAAAGCACATTACTGCAGAACTGTACTCCCCAGTTTAAACTACTCATACACTGACCCGCAACCCTCCACTGATTTCTGAACACTCCACATCGATGGTTGAGGAGTATTGGTATCAAGCATTTTCTCGTCACTACTAATCCCGGTTAAATGGTGTGCGTTCCGTCCTTTCCTCTCCCATCTTCCGTACCACTTTCCCCTATCGATCTCTGCGCCTGTCCCCTAGTGTAGCCGCCCCTTACTAAGCCGGGGCAGCCTAAGTACCATAAAGTTCTACTAATTCCGTATTCGTGTTTCAACGCATAATCACAGCCAACTCTGCTTACAAACCTCGAAAACAAGGCTAATATTTTGACAATGGAAGACCTTCCACCCATCGCTGTCACTGAACAGAATCCTTTCTGTCTGGAAATGATGAAACGGCTCAACATACAACGAAAACAAGGTCAATTATGCGACATAACTTTGATTACGAAAGATGACCAGGAATTAAAAGCTCACAGAAATGTTCTTTCCGCAGCGAGTCCGTTCTTTTGCAAGCTTCTTCAGAGCGACATGAAGGAAAATCGGGAAGGGGTCGTTCGGTTTGAGGAGATTTCGGAATCTGTAATGGAAGATGTCCTGGAATTCATCTACACTGGAACTGTGGAAGTAACTCAAGAAAATGCCGAAGAGTTAGTCGCTGCAACGAATTATCTCATTGTCCCAAATTTGAAAACAACCCCTGGTCGATATATACAACAAAAAATGTGTGCAACAAACTGCATTTCAACCTTTTACTTCGCCGAGAAATACGACTGTGAAGAGCTTGTAAGCGACAGCAAGAGTTTCATTCACGAGAACTTCGCGTCTGTGGCAGTCATGGATGAATTCCTAAGTTTGGAAGCAAAAGAGGTGGAGAGATGGATTTCAAGTGATGAGATTGTTGTTGAAACGGAAGCCGATGTTTTCCAGATTTTACAAAAGTGGGTTGAACATGACAAGAGCGAGCGGAAAGCAGGATTTGAAGAGCTGCTTCGTCACGTTCGACTGGATTTCGTATCGCGTGACTATTTGTTGAATGTCGTGACAAACGAACTCGTGCGTGACAACGCTGGCTGCCTCAGGTTGGTTTCAGATACTATAAAGCAGACCACGTTTTCAAGCGATGATAATCTTTCCCAGTCCCCTAGAAAAGGGCTTGACACACGTGCTATAGTGGCTTGTGGAGAAGAATATGCCTTTTGTTATGTCCCTCAGAAAGATGAGTGGAAAGGATTACCCAACAGGTTGGCAAAAAAGCGGCTCAACATCCTTTCAGCCAACATGATAAGATTTCGTGATCAGTTGTTCATGTTTCATAGCTTGGGTCAAGCAGAGAGGTATGATCCTGTCTTTAATGGTTGGTCATCATTCTCTTTCGGCATATTCTCCTTCAAAGTTCAGGACAAAGTGACTGTCATTGGAGGAGAGTTATTTTCTATAGATGAAACTGTCAGAAAAAAAAACACCACAACAACCATTGAAAAATTCCATGTAGAGTCATGTTCGTGGCAAGAGTTTCACTCCTCTCCTCAGTGCTACAGGAAAAAATCTTGTGTCATTGGATCTGGTAACTTTTTGTAACTTTTGGGTGGGAGGTCCCCACATACATCCCAATATGTTGCAAAAGCTGACAGATTTGATATTATGGAAAAGAAATGGGAAGAAATTACAGAAATGCAACAAGCAAGAGGGGGAGCTTTTGGTGTGGCCACTCAAGAAAAGATTTTTGTTGCTGGAGGAGCAAATGAAGAAAGCATTGTGTTGAAAACATGCGAGGTATACAATGTTTCCACAAATGAATGGCAGTTAATTGCAAACTTGAATGTTTGCCGCACGCATGGTAGCATGGTTTGTCTTGGTGGAAGGTTGTATGTGCAGGGTGGCTTTGACCAAACTAAGAAAAAGCCTGAACATTCAGTTGAATGTTATGACTCCACACAGTGCAAGTGGATTGTGAAGACAACCATACCAGTGGAAGAGGACTGTAAGAAGAAACATGCATTTAAAGGCTGTGTGTTAAAGTTCTCCCAAGGAGTATTGGATTATCTTGATGATGCAATTGAAGAAGATGAAGAAGATGGTAAACTAAACTAAAACTGTACTCCAATGAAAGAAAATAATCTGAAAAAAATACACTGAAGAAACAATTTGTAATGGCAATACAGTCCCCTTGATCAAAGCTAGATAAGGTTAGGTGGAACAATGACTGAACTTTTCCATCAACCTAAGTCAGGAAAGAAACATGGAATTTCCTCTGCAGAAAGTTATGCCATGCTAAGAGATCAACATTTGGCCTGCTTTGTCATGGACTGAGAAACTGAATCCTTGATAAGTTTATGCTTATTTTTGTGTTTTAAACTATATATATTTCAGTTTTGTTTTACCTGTATGTTTTTGTTTGTTTGTTTGTTTGTTTGTTTTTTAAGCACCCAGTGTCTTTGATATTTTTGTACTGGCATCACCAATCTTGAAACATCTGAGAACTTCTAAAAATTCAATTTGAAAGAGGAATTGAACTTTTTAGTTTAAAAAGTGCTCATTGTAAATAATAGAAATAGTGTTCTACATACACAAGTTTCACTTAAGCACAGTTTTCAAGAGTTTTCTTTTTACAAATGTTAGGCTTTGTGCAATCAAAAAAGTGACAGTGCATTTGATCCAAGATGAGAACCTCATCAGACCTGCTTTTCACTAAAACAAGCCTACTAGTATTAAGCTTGTCATGGAAACATCAATAAAAAAAAATACACTTTATAGGCATTGTTGATTCTAGCAAGATGCCTGTCACACTTGAACCTAATGAGTGGCCCAATCCTCTAACAAATTCTCAGTCAATTCAACCCCCTTTCTTTTAATCCTGAGCAAAATTTCAGAAGTAAAGACACATGGCATAATGATAAGGCTCAAATATGCTATGGGATTGGTTATTCCATGGGGTAGCTATTTAATTAGACAAATGAATAAAGGCTGATAGTTTCTAAAGAAACTGTTTGGGGCTGTGTCGGTGGGGGTAATGAAATAATTTGAATATATCAACAAAGTTGAAATGGTAAATTGGCCACCGTTACAGTTATAAAAGCTGACATTTCGAGCGTTAGCTTCTCATTCCACTAATTTATTGATGTTTTTCTCGTTGCTATGTTCCCACTAATCACATATCTCCATTTTCTGCCTTTAAAAGCACACACAAGCCACTATTCCTCTATTCGCTCCGACGAAAGGCTAACGCTCAAAGCGTCAGCTTTTATAACCGTAACAGTGGCCAATTTACCATTTCAACTTTGTTGATGTATTCAAATTATTTAATTAGACGCTGGTAACATCTCATTTTAAAACATTCATGCACTTGTATTTGAATACCTATAAAAGCTTTTGTTTTATATATTACATTTTTTTGAGGAGTGTTTGTGGAGAGAGCTAACTTTACTGTACATATTTTTTAGTAATCCGGCTGGGGAACAGGAAATTTTTCTTGTTATATAGAGTACTTAGTATCTAGTCTGGTTCACCAACAACTTTTATGTAGCTCCTTTGATCGTGTGTAATCTAACTGTGAAATTATAACTGGTTGAGACTGGTAAAGTCTGTTTACGAGCCAGTGGCCCATCCATGCTTAACTCCGGTTTCTATAGCATGAAGCGACTAGGAGTATTTCTACTCCCCCCTGGATGGGATGCTAGCCCATTGCAGGGTTACCCACCAGCATTAAATTTTACGGTACTCATTTAAACACCAGGGTGAAGAGAGGCACTGTGAGAGTAAAGTGTCTTGCTTAAGAACACAACACAATGTCCCCGGCCAGGGCTCGAACCCGAACCACTTGATCCAGAGTCGAGTGCACCAACCATGAGGCCACCGCACCTCCACTGACTGAAGCTACCACAATTGATTTTTCTCTGTTCTTTGCTTGGGACAAATGTTTGATGTCACTCTTTCAGTAAATGACTATTTTCTTTACATGCATTACAAGTAATTTCTCAAGGTTAACTCTCTCATCCCTGAAAAAGGGAGTGGCATCTAATATCTCCTTACATTATCACCCCTGAATCAATCACTAAGGTCATGAGAATAAAGGAAATGATCACCGACTAAAGATTATAAGCTTTTGATTGTTAAACAAATTCTCCTTGTCACATCCTTAGAAAATGTGTAGAGAACAGTATGGAGAATATGCATAATGATGTTAGGGTGTCAAGGATTTATAATCATGATTAGCTGATGACTCTCCCACCTAAATTTTTGTAAATAACGATAAAAGAAGCCTTGCATATTGGATGGGGGAATCTAAACACTAATAGACTGGGCCGGTTTTTGGGTCCTCAACGAAGAGAGAATCGCACACACTCTAGTCCTGATTACATTTACTTTTATTGCAAATCAAAGTGCTTATATACATATTGGTGGGTAGTTTTTACGTGATTAAATATGCGAGGGAAGGCGTGTGGTTTCCTTTCTAGTAAACACCTTAATTCGAACGTGAACATAATGTTTTATTCAACACTATTTAGCTATGTAAATCTTGCTCTGTTAAGATTACACTTTGCACATTATTGCATGTCACAAGGATGCTGGCAGGGGCTGGGGAGAAAGCCTGGATACCACAAAATGTTTCATTTCCGCGTTGGTGTCCCAACATCATTAATCATAGCCATCTCTGCTTACAACTCCGAAAGCAAGGCTAATCCTGTGACAATGGAAGATCTCCCACCCATCGCTGTCACTCAATAGAATCCTTTCTGCGTGGAAATGATGAAACGGCTCAACATACAACGAAAACAAGGCCACTTATGCGACATAACTTTGATTACGAAAGATGACCAAGAGTTAATTAAGGCTCACAGAAATGTTCTTTCTGCAGCCAGTCCGTTCTTTTGCAAGCTTCTTCAGAGCGACAGAAGAAAAATTGTGAAGGGATCGTTCGACTTGAGGAGATTTCGGGATCTGTTATGGAAGATGTCTTGGAATTCATCTACACTGGAACTGTGGAAGTAACTGAAGAAAATGCCGAAGAGTTAGTGACGCCGGAACGAATTATCTCATTGTCCCTAATTTGAAAGCAATCTCATGCCGATACCTAAAACGACAAATGCGTCTCAACCTTTCACTTCGCCGAGAAATACGACTGGGAAGAGCTTGTACGCGAAAGCAAGACTTTCATTCACGCAAACTTCGCATCTGTGGCAGACAAGGATTATGCCTAGGTTTGGAAGCTAAAGAGGTGGAGAGATGGATTTCAAGTGATGAGATTGTGGTTAAAACGGAAGCCAATGTTTTCCAGATTGCGCAAAAGTGGGTTGAACATAACAAGACTGAGCGGAGAGCAGCGTTTAAAGAGCTTCTTTGTCACGTTTGTCTGGTTTTCGTATCGCGTGACTATTTGTTGAATGTCGTGACAAACGAACTCGTGCGTGACAACCCTGGTTGTCTCAAGCTGGTTTTAGATGCTATAAAACAGACTACATTTTCAAGCGATGATGATCATTCCCAGTCCCCCAGAAAAGGGCTTGACACACGTGCTATAGTGCCTTGTGGAGAAGAATATGCCCTTTGTTATGTCCCTCAGGAAAATGAGTGGAAAGGATTACCCAACAGGTTGTCAAAAGAGCAGCTTGACATTCTTTCAACCCACATGATAAGATTTCGTGATCAGTTGTTCATGTTTCGTAGCTTGGGTTGATCAGAGAGGTATGATCCTGTCTTTAATGGTTGGTCATCAGTTCCTTTTGACATATGGCAGGATAAAGTGACTGTCATTGGAGGAGAGTTATTTTCTATAGACGAAACTTTCAAAAGACCTAAGGGGGTTGAAGGCACAACAAAAACAACAACCATTCAAAAATTCCTGGTAGAGTCATGTCCATGGCAGAAGCTTCACTCCTCTCCTCAGTGCTACAGGAAAGAGTCTTGTCTCATTGGATATAGTAACTTTTTGTATCTTTTGGTTGGGAGGTCCTCACACACATCCCAATATGTTGCAAAAGCTGACAGATTTGACATTACAAAAAAGAAGTGGGAAGAAATCACAGAAATGCAACAAGCAAGAGGTGGGGCTTTTGGCATGGCCACTCAGGGAAATATTTTTGTACCTGGAGGAGCAGATGAAGAAAACACAGTGTTGAAAACATGTGAGGTATACAATGTTGCCACAAATGAATGGCAGTTATTTGCAAACTTGAATGTTTACCGCACACATGGTAGTATGGTTTGTCTTGGTGAAATATTATATGTACTGGGTGGCCTTGACCAAACTAAGAAAAAGGCAGAACATTCAGTTGAATGTTATCAGTCCAAACAGGGCAAGTGGATTGTGAAGACAACCATACCAGTGGAAGAGGACTGGAGGAAAAAATATGCATTTAAAGGCTGTGTGCTAAAGTTCTCCAGAGGAGTATTGGATTACCTTGATGATGTAATTGAAGAAGATTATTAACTGTACTCAAACTGCACTCAAATGAAAGAATAATCTCAAGAAAACGCACTGAAGAAACGATTTGTAACAGCCTTAGAATCCCCTTGATCAAAGCTAGATAAGGTAAGGTAGAACAATGGCTGAACTTTCCCACCAACCTGAGTCAGCAAAGAAATATGGATTTCCTCTGCAGAAAGTTATACCATGTTAAGAGAACAACATTTGGCCTTGTAGTTCAAGCAGTAAACAGGACATTTTCTTTTCACATATAACCATAATAAGTGGACTAGCTGGGTCACCAACAACTTTTATGTGGCTCAATTGATAGAGTATAATCTGACTGTGAAATTATAACTGGGTGAGACTGAAGCCCTCAAAATTGACTCTTCTCTGTTTTGTACTAGGGACAAAATGACTATTTTCTTACATGTATCACTTGTAATTTTTCAAAGTTAACCCTTATATAGATTGCTAAGAGTGACATCTAATTTCTCCTTACAAGATCACACCTGAATCAATCACCAGTCGTGAGAATAAAGAAAATGACCATCAAATAAAGATTATGAGCTCTTGATTGTTAAACAATTTCTCCTTATCAGCATCTTAGAAAATGTATATAGAACATTATGGAGAATATGCATACTGACATTAGGGTGTAAAGGGTTTATAATTATGATTATAACTGAGACTCTGCCACCTAAATTTTTAAAATAAAGATAAAAGAAGCCTTGTAGGTTGAATGTGAGAATCTGGCACTATAAATACCTTGATTATCTCATTTCTTTTTAATTATTTTTTATTATTATTAATGTTTATGGTTTCTGTTTTGTCATTCCTAAGTCTCTTTTTATTACTTGTACTGTCACTCAGTGTTTCTATTGAATTTCATATAATAATAATCATTTAATAATAGTAACATCATTTGATATATAGCATTTTGTGGAGCAAAAAATTATGTCATGACTTCATAACATATTTTCAAAGAGAAGATTTAAATTGGACTACAAATATTACAGTACATGCAACTAAAGATGTCGACGTATATACATATAGGAATGTGAAACTTTTTTTTTTTTTCAAACTAAAGGACATATGATTAAACCCAGTCAATTGTTTCAGTTAAGTGACACTTGAAATTCTATGTACCAAATCTCCATTCATAAACTAATTTAAGGTTCTTATTAAATTTGGCTGATTTCAACACCATCTCTGGCTAAGTAAAAAGTGTCATCACTCCACACAGAATTCCAGATAGAGCAAGGAGTTCCACCTAGGTCCTATGTTTACTTTGTATGCTTGTAAATTGTTCCAGGTGGTTAACCCTTTAACTCCCAAGATCTGGTTGTTAATTCTCCCCTCTAGCTGCCACACATTTCTTTGTAAATTGGTAACAAGAATTTGGTGTTCAATCAAGGTAATAAATTCTACTTGATAAGTTTGAGTATTCTCATTACCTGTTTGCTGGATAATGCATGAATTTTACAGGGAGAAGTTACATTTTAATCACTTCTGTAAAATGAATGACAATTAAAATTTGTATTGTACTAAACATCCTGTCAATTATTACAGTCATGTCATACTTGAAATTCCATCGGTATGCTTTACTATTAAGCTGAAGGTTCTTGGTATGTCTTTGTTGATTTCATTACCACCTGTGGCTCAGAGCCAAAGAAAAAAATAACCGGGTCATTTGCATACTGATAGATCTTAATTAAGTTACAATCTTGGAGAGCAGAAGACAGATCATTAAAAAACAGCACAAGTACCGGTTATGGCACGGTAGTGGGTGCTCTATAGCATGAGCTGACCAGGCAGCAGTTAGCCGTGCTCAAACTGTACTCTAGAAGGAAAACTGCACTAAAGAAACAATTTGTAAGAGCAGGAGATCTCCTTTGACAAAGCTAGATAAGGTTAGGTAGCACAAAGAACAATGACTGAACTTCCCCATCTGAACTCTCTATCTAGGAAGGGAAGAGAAGTGGAGAGTTTACCACAGATTTGTAATATTCAGATAAGAATGCTCAGCATAGTTTCAGTTTTCTTTCAGTGATATTTACTCCTCGATAAGTTTATGCATGGCTCTCTGGGGTTTGTTTGCTTGTTTGTTTGTTAATGTTTGTTTATAATGTTTGTTTGTTTCATTTTTGTGTGCCATTTTTTTGTTTTTGGTTTCATCTTATTGGTCACCAGTTTTCTTTCAAAATTTAGAGCAGGTATCACTAATCTCTTCATATCTGAAAGATGAATTGAACACTTAATCTAGTAATTTTGTCATTTAAAAATGCTATTAGAAAATAATTGCAAAAAAATTCTCTTCAGACTAGTTTCACTCAAGCACAATCTTTTAGAGTTTTCTTTTTTACAAAATTTTAGGTTTTGCCTGCTAAAAATTAAAAAAAGAGAGGAAGTGCATTTGATCCAAGATGAGAATCTATCTGAGACCTACTTTTTAAATAAACAAGCCTGCTTGAATTAAGTTTGAAATGGAAACATCATCGAAAATAATAATACAGTTAAGGCATTGCTGATCCCAGTATTATACAGAAAGCTTGTCACAATGAACCCAGTAAATGGCTCAATCCCCTAACAAATTCCTAGTTGATTCACACCCCCCCCCCCAACCCTCCTCCCCACCCTGAGCAAAATTTCTAAAGTGAAGACACATGGCAGAACATTACAGCCTAAATATGCAGTAGGATTGGTTATACCATGGGGTAGCTATTTATTTGGACTGGTAGTGTTTCAGTAAGAAATATACATGTACTTCTATTTGAAAGCCTCTAAAAGCTTCCATTTTATACAGTACTGCCTTTTTAAAGGGGTGTTTGGGGAGAGAGCCTTTATTGTTCATATTAATATCTTGTAATTCAAGCAGTATAAACAAGACATTTTGTTGTCACTTATAACCATAGTAAGTGGACTGGGTCACCAACAACTTTTATGTGGCTCAATTATTGGAGTATAATCTGATGGTGAAATTATAACTGGGTGGAATGCAAGCCCTCAAAATTGACTCTTCTCTGTTTTGTGGTTGGGACAAATTTTATGTTTAATTTCTTTAAATAAATGACTATTTTCTTACATGCATCACCAGTAATTTTTCAAAGTTAAGCCTAGATCCCTTAGAGTCACTAACATCTAATTTCTCCTTACAAGATCACCCTGAATCAAAGACTAAAATTTAAAGTCATAAAAATAAAGGGAATGATCACTAACTATAGATCATAAGCTCTTGCTTGTTTACCAAATTCTCCTTGTCAGCACTTAAGAAAGTGTATAGAGAACAGTATGGAGAATATGCAAACTGATGTTAGGGTGTAAAGGGTTTATAATTATGATTAGATGATGAATCTGCCACCTCAATTTTTCAAATAAAAATAAAGGAAGCCATGCATGCTTATTGATAGCAAGATTCTTACACCAATCCAACAGTCAAACCACCTAGATTTACTGATTTCTTAATTACCCTATTTTTTATCATAATCACTGTTAGTGGTTTTTGTTTTGTTGTTCCCAATTCCCTTTTTATTACTTCTACTGCTCCTCTGTGCTTCCTTTGCATTTCAAATAATAATATAAAATTTCAAATAAACATATCTTATTGACCAAGCGCGAGGGCCGTACTGGGAGAATATTGGCCCGAGGTCTTGACAGTACGGACCTCGCTGCGCTCGGTCCGTACAAAAAAGACCGAGGGCCAATATTTTTCCAGTACGGTCCCGAGCAAGCTTGGTTAATAAGAGATTTATTATACGACTGAAGTTCAAAGGGACACACGTACGGTATCATTCGGGACCCTTCGGGACAGTGCCCAGTCCAATACTGAGAGAATATTGACCGACAATAGAGCATTTTGATTGGTTGATTTTAGTTATTGGCCCTCTGAATGCCCGAGTCATGTAATAAGGATAATTATTGTTATATTATACAATATATAGCATTTTGTGCTGCAAAACTTTTGTTGTAAGTTCATGACATGTTTGTCAAGAGAAAATTCAAATTATGCAACTGAAGATGGCATACATATAAGGATGCCAAAGATTATTTTTTTTCAAACTAAAAATATTGTTTCTTTCGTAAGGATTATAGTTATATTCAGTCAATTACTACAGTCACATTGCACTTGAAATTCCATCTACCCAAATATCCAGTCATAAACTAAATTAAGGTCCTGATAAGTTTTTGCTGATTTCAGCACCATCTCTGACTGAGTCAAAAAAAAAATAACAGTATCATCAGCATACATTCATGACTTACAATCTTGGAGAAGAGAAGACACTTCATTTAAAACAATATGAATAAGAGCAGACTGAGTATTGATCTTTACCATAGTGTTGCATCCTGTCAGCTGCATTTTTTTGAGGCAGAGGTTAAGTTGGTCTCCTTCAAAACCACACTTTGGATTGTCATGCAATGCTTCCCCCATTGTGTTACATTCCAAATAACAGCTGCCTATAAGACTACAATTAAGTAAGTTATCCTAAGCAGATATTGGTTTCCTCCTAATTCATAGGACCTCTTCAAACCATCTCCCTTTAGAAGACAATATTGATTCAAAAGTACAAACAAGTCCTGCTTTTTTCCACCTGCAGTTTTTCCACTACTCCTTTGGAGAGTTTAAGTACGCAGCCATTAATAACAAAATTGACTTTTGTAGGTATAGTTGTTTTATGGATCCAATTGCCCTCTTCAGGATCATACCACTCAACTTTCAATTCCCGTCAGTTTCCCTCTCTTTCTCCACCTAACACATAAAGTTTCCCATCCAGACTCACCATGCTACCATGCATGCGAGAAACAGTCAAGCTGCCAGTGAGTTGCCATTCATTTGTTGAAATACTGTATATCTCGCAAGTTTGCAACACTGAGTCTCTGTCTCTATGCTCTCCTCCTGCAACAAAAATTTTGTCTTTGGTGGCCACACCAAAAGCGTCACCTCTTTCTTCCTCCATGTCTGCAATTTCCACCCATTTTTTTCCCACAGTGTCAAATCTCTCGATCGGCTTTTGCGACATATACTATGGTATTTGGCGGCTTTCCACCAAAAACATAAAGATGAGCACCAGCAGAAACAACACAAGTTTTCTCTCTACAGGCTTCACTGGATGAAATAAGTGTCTCCCATGTACACTGTTCTACATTGTATATTTTGACAACGGTCTGTTGCTGAGAAGTGTTAAGCTCAACTGCATATATTTCTCCTCTAACTATAGCCACCTTGAGAGAGTTTGAATTCAATTCCAACTCAGACCAAGCGTTAAAAACTGGATCATACCTCTCTACATTACCAGGTCCAGGAAATCTAAATAATTTATCCCGGTATCTTATCATTTGGGCGTGGCCTCCCCTCTTTCCACTTGGCAGTCGTTTCCACTGGTCCTTTTCGGGAAAATAACAGAAATTGTGAATACCTCCACACGCTACAAAACCGTAAAGTTCGACTTCTTTTCTCGGCTTTTGGAGGACTTCTTATTCACTTGAGAAACTAGACATTTTTAAAGCCGCAGAGGTCAACCTCAAACAAGCAAAGCTATCTTGTACAAGTTCATTTGTCAGGACATCTATCAAGGAGTCACGCGACATCAAAACCAGTCTGACGTGGCGAAACAACAGTTCGAACATTGCTTTTCGCTCGCTTTTGCCGTGTTCAATCCACTTAAGTGCGATCTTAAAAACATCGGTCTCCGTTTCGACAGAAATTTCGTCACTTGAAAGCCATCCCTCTACTTCTTTGGCTTCCAAGTTGAGGAATTCATCCGATGCTGCCACGAAACAGAAGTTTTCGAGGACGAATTTTCTACTGTTGTTTACAAGCTCATCACAGTCGTATTTCTCGGCGAGGTAAAACTTTGAGATGCAGTTGGAGTTGGACATTTCTGCCTCCAGAAATCGCCCTGAAACAGTTTTTAAGCTCGGCATGATCAGATAGTTACCTGCGGCGATCAACTCCTCAGCATAATTTCTCCTGAGTTACTTCCACAGTTCCAGTGTAAATGAATTCCAAAACATCCACACAACAGATCCTGAAATCTCATCAAACCGAATAATCCCCTCTCGATTCTCCTTCACATCGCTCTGAAGAAGCTTTCAAAAGAACAGACTTGCGGCGGAAAGAATATTTCTGTGAGCCTTGAATTCAAGGCTCACAGAAATGTTCTTTTCGTCGTCGTTCGTAATCAAAGTTTAATATGTCGCACAAGTAATCTTGTTTTCGCTGAATGTTAAGGAGCTTTATCGATTCCATACAGAAGGATCATTGCTCAGAAGCTGAGATAGGCTGTTGATATTCCAACGTTTACAGAATATCCTAGTTCTTCGAACAGAACCCGCTCAAATGTTGCACACCTTTCGGAACACGCGAAAATGTTTCGGAAAGCGGAAGTATAGCTGATTCCCAGTTTTATATCTCATTTCCCGAGTCCCAAGGCCGAGGAACCCTGAGGACGAGTAAATTTAAGCTATGGTAACAAATCATGGTCTCGTAGCTGTGAGAAAAATTTTAAGGTAAAGAGGAATAAAAGAATATCCTGACGGCATATTTGCAAAATAGCATTGCGTAAAAGGATGGAACTATAGGTCGACCAAAAATTGTACCGGCTCTAAACCGAAAAAGAGTTCTAGATTTGACTACTCGCCCATTGCAAGCTTTCCTTAACTCTAACGTGACTCGGGAACGAGCATAGCTACAAACAGGGATTCGACTTAGTTTTAATGTGTTATGGGTTTTCTTACACACCCGCTTTGCTCAACTGTGACCATATTGGTGCTTGTCCAGGTGTAAATTGCGTCAAGTTCTTCTTAAAGTATTGACACCCCTCATGCTGGAGCAATCTCCGATATCACTATATCGTCCTCACACTTCTGGTCTGTTTTTGTTGTTATTGTTGTTGTTGTTCATTGCATGACTGTTTATACATGTAGTTTCCTTATTACTTAACTTCAGTTCACGAAAGTATCCTTAACTCTTTAAAACCCCGCAGCCGGTTAACTTTGCCTACACTATACATGTGTAGATACATTTTCTATGCTACTTACAAGGAGAATTTTCTTAACAGTCAAGAGCTTTTCGACCTCACGTTCATTTTCTTTATTCTCACAACATTACTGTGTGACTCAGGGGTAATACTGTGGGGAGATATTAGATGCTTATCACACCCAGGGTTTAGAAGATTAAGGAACAAATCTCCTTATGTTTGGCCGTGATAAGTTGTATTACCAACTATGCGACTACATTGTTAAATCAAACCAAGATCATCGCTAAAATCATTGAGGCAAATCAGAAAGGTGGGTCCACCTAAGGAGATGTAGGTTATACTAAGAGTGTTTCGACAACTGCACGACGCACTACCCTCGGAAGTTACGCACTTTTTTTTCATTGTGGCGGAACAGCTTACCCACTAATTACTTTCTGTAATCACACTACAAACTACTAAGGCTTGTCAATTTATCTTAAACAATTGTCATGCTTGTTGTATTTATTCTTTATAAAACGAATATGCGCATCCTCCTTCACGTGGAGGCGTCTATTGAGTTAATGAGGACTTGACCATTTTCACTCTCATGAGTGACCAAGACAGATTTTCTCCTTACAATATCAATAGTGTCAAGCAGACAAGTGACGAGAATAGAGAAAAATATCAATCAAGAATTATAAGTTAATCAATTGCCAAATTCTCTGATCTAGCATCATAAAAATTGTATGGCAGACAATAAGGAGAATTACTAATGAGATCTTGGGAGTGCAAGAGTCAAAGATCAAAAATGGCATTGCTATCAAAACCATAAAAGTATGATAGTTCATTGTAATCTGTAGTTTCACAGCTATGTGGAATAAAAAGGAAGGAAATTATAACTATGGGCAACAGTTCATGGAGATTATTCATGGAAAGTGCACACGAACGATTTTCATTCACAGGTTGCGATGCTATGCTTGAAAAAAACGAACGAGTAAGTTTTTCTTTTATGCCTCACAACGAGTAAATAAAAATTGTTCAAGCACTCTCCATGTGATGATGATGTTATTTAGAATCGCATCAATGAATAAAATCTCGCATTCTGATTGGTTAACGAAGCGAGTTATTTAGCGTGGAATTGCGAGTTGAAAACGAGACTGAGTGATATTGTTTCGCATCTACGTAAACATAACAGTTTTAAGTACTGCTGCCGGTTTCCTTGTTTTTTCTCAATGTTATTCAGTTATGCGATTCAAGGAAAATCCATTACTTCACTCGTGAATTCCGCATTAAATTTCAGTTGAAAATCGATATCGCACGAATCGCGAAGCGATTCGTGCGATATCGGTTTTCGCGTGCAATTTAATGCGGAATTCCCTCGTCAAGTAACGAATTTTCCTATAATATATACTGAGATTTTTTCTTACTTACCGACACATTGCAAATATTGCAAGCGAAAGACTGTTAAAATACATCGAGTCGTTCAATCGGAGACACAAACGACATTACTTCACAGTGAAAATCTCAGTATGTATGAAATAAAATTGAATTTGCGACAGCTTTCTTACTATAACTTTGCGCATGCTCCTTTGCAATTATTAAAGCATCTTGTTATTGCTAAATCTGTGTGCTACGTATACAAGGATGGATTTTTTAAACCAGATCAGTTTGATCTTGCTATTTAAACTTGCAAGATTATGTTTTACCGTTGAAAATAGCTGTAGTGAAATCACGCACAAGAAGCTACAGGATATCTCATCACCCATGTGTAAGAAGCTTTGTTGTTTTGTCCCTTGTCCTCTGACTAAGAAAGAGTGTAAAGAGTTCTTAAGTTTGAACAACCTTGAGAAAAATTTTAAACTGTCCCCTTGAAGCAAATTGAAGGGGATTGTATAGAAGCTTACTCAGTCAGTCAGTCAGTCATCATCCGACAACTCAAATACAGGAACAGTAGCCACAACACGTTGGCCCATCGAAGCGGTGGATACGGCTATGCGGCCGAAGTCAGAGGTGCCAAAGGTGAAGCCGCCAGTGGTTACTGATGGGCAATTGAAGGCGAGTTGTGCGGTTGCTGGCGTCACCACCTCTTCCTTGAAGTCGGGTTTCTTTAGCACTCCTTTAGATAGCTTCATTACACAGCCGGTGAATGTGTTCTTATTTCCTGATGTGTACTTTTCCACTGGTATGAATGTTTTCTCAATCCACTTGTCTTCTGTAGAGTCGTAACATTCAACTGAGAGTAATCTATCTCTATTATTCTTGGTGCCTCCCAGTACATATAGTGTTTCATTTAGACACACCATGCTGCCATACACACGCCATGTGTTCAAGCTTCCAATGAAGTGCCATTCGTTTGTAGAAACATTGTACATCTCGCATCTTCTTGACACCTTATTCTTTTCATTTAAGCCTCCAGCAACAAAAACCTTTTCTTCAGTTGCCACTCCAAAGGCACCACCTCTTCCTCGCTGCATGTCAGCGATTTCCTCCCATTGGTTTTCCGCAATGTTGAATCTCTCAGCTTTAGCGACATAACCAGAATTGCCAGGTGCCGATCCCCCTAAAAGATACAGATGACTACCACTTCCGACAACACAGGACTCTTTTCTACAGCCTTGGGGAGATTCCACGACTGTTTGCCAGGTACAAAGCTCCACGTTGAATCTCTTCATAGTAGACTTTCCAACAGGTTTGTTAACTTCAATGGCGTACATATCCCCTTTGACAACGGTCACCATGGCGCTATCAGCCGATACGTCAATCAGATCCGACATTGACCAGCCATTAAACACGGGATCATACTTGTCTGCCTGGCTGAATTCCTCGAACATGTACAGCTGATCACGAAATGTGAGCATTTGCGTTTTCTGGTTTCTCTCAGTTGACCCGTCTGGCAGTCGTTTCCACTGGTTTTTTTCTGGGAGATAACAAAATGTGTAGAAGCCACCACATGCTAGAATAACACGTGTTTCCAGACCTTTTCTTGGTGACTGCGGGAGATCATCTTCACTCGCAAAAGTAGCCATCTTTACGGTAGCATCCATGACCAGCTTTACACAAGCATAATTCTCACGCACCAGTTCGTTTGTCACGACACCCTCCAAACAGTCACGCGACAGAAAACTCAGTCTAACGTGACGAAACAGTTCTTCAAATGCTGCTTTTCGCTCGCTCTTGTTATGTTCAACCCATTTAAGTATGATCTTGAAGACGCTGGCTTCCGCTTCCACAGCAATCTCGTCACTTGAAATCCACCTCACCACCTCCTTAGCCTCCAAGCTCAGAAATTCATCCATTTCTCCTACCGAGGCGAAATTCTCGTGGACGAATTTCTCGCTGTTGCCAATAAGCTCGATACAGTCGTATTTCTCAGCGAAATAAAAGGTCGATATGCAATTTGAATTGGACATTTCTCCCTCTAGAAATCGCCCCGAAACAGTTTTCAAGCTCGGTATGATCAAATAATTCCCTGCGGCGATCAGTTTCTTTGCATTCTCCTGAGTTACTTCCACAGTTCCAGTGTAGATGAATTCCAAAACATCTTCCAGAACAGATCCTGAAATCTCCTCAAATCGAATAATCCTTTCGCGATTCTCCTTCATGTCGCTCTGAAGAAGCTTGCAAAAGAACGGACTAACGGCGGAAAGGACATTTCTGTGAGCCTTAAACTCGCTGTTATCCCTCGAAACCAAAGTAATGTCGCACAAATAATCTTGTTTTCGCTGAATGTTAAGGCGCTTCAACATTTCCACACAGAAAACCGATTGTTCAGCAGCTGAGATAGGCTGTAAATCTTCCATCTTTTATACAATATCCTTATTTCTGTTGGCAAATTCTGCCCAAACCTTGTTGATAATATGGATTAATCTGGAAGAATACCGAAAGCGGAAGTATAGCTGGTTCCCACTTTCCTACGATTTTTCTTTCCCAAGTCAGCTGGAAGACTCTGGGAACGAGTAGAAACACAGTACCAGGGGACTGGGAAAACGTTGTTAGCAGAATCTCGAGGGAGAATATAGGAAAGTCAGGAGCTGGATTCTTTTGAACGGGTATGAGGTGACTGATGATATTGTTGTAAGGATCCATGTGTCCTTAGCTGTGTCAAAACATTCAACACTCGGTTCAGTTTGGCCCCTTTCATTTCTCCTACCCAGAATGTATAGCTTTCCTTTCAGACGAACCTACTGCCGTATGTAACATCGTCGAACTGATTCAGCTTCCAACGAGTTGCCATTCGATTCGTTTCTTGACGTATTGTACACATCGCAAGTTTTCAATATTTCCCCATTGCGTAATCCCCCAGCGACGAAGACTTTTTCTTGAGTAGCTGCTCCAAAAGCATTCCCTCTTCCTTCCAGCATGTCTGCGATTTCCTCCCATTTGTTCTCCACAGTGTCAAATCTCTCAGCCTCAGCGATGGATTGTTTTATGTCTGGATTCATCCCACCAAACATATACAGATGGCTGCCACCAGCAACAATACAAGCATTTTTTGCTTTACACTCTCTATCACATGAGTAATCGAGTGCCTTCCATGCCCACTATTTCACATCATATCTCTTCACGGTATTATTTTCCCAATAGCGGCAGGTACTGACTAGAACGGCATAAATGTCTCCTTTTACCACAGCCACCTTAGTAGAATTTGAGTGCAAGTTTACTGCTGACCAACCATTACAAAACAGATCGAGTCTCTCTGTATCTGGAAAGTCACTAAAGGTAAACAACTGATCTCAGTAGTTTGTCGTGACTGTGCCATCACCCTCTTTTACTTTCAAACCGTCAGGTAAATGCCTCCACTGGTCTTGCTCAGGGAGATAGCAAAGAGTGTATTTGCCACCACGAGCAACAATAATAAGTGTGTCATTTCCCTTTCTCGGTTACTGCGGGAGATCATCTTCATCGGCAAAAGTAGCCATCTTTATCATGTAGTATCTAATTAACGTCAGCCTCAAACAAACAGCACTGTCACGAACAAGTTCGTTTGTCACGACATTCTCCAGACAGTCACGCGACAGAAACCTGGTCGAACGTGACTAAACAATTCTTCAAATGCTGCTTTTCGCTCGCTCTTTCTGTGGTTTACCCAGTCCAATATGATTTTAAAAACATCAACTTCCTCTTTGACTATAATCTCGTCGGACGAAATCCACCTCTCGATCTCTCTAGCTTCCAAGTTCAAAAATTCACCAATTTTTGCCACGGAAACGATGTTTTCGTGAATAAAACGCCTGCTGCTGGCGATGAGCTCGTCACAATCGTATTTTCAGCGAGGTAAAAGGTTGAAATACAGTTAATGTGTGACATTTCTCGTTCCAAAAACTGCCCTGAAACAATTTTCAAGCCCGAAACGATCAGATAATTCCCTGCGGCGATCAGTTCCTTTGCGTTCTCCTGAGTCACCTCTACAGTTCCAGTGTAGATGAATTCCAAAATATCTTCCATAACAGATCCTGAAATCTCCTCAAAACGAACAATCCCCTTTCGATTCTCTTTCATGTCGCTCTGAAGAAGTCTGTAAAAGAACGGACTTGCGGCGGAAAGAACATTTCTGTGAGCCTTTAACTCTCTGTCGTCTTTGGAAACCAAAGTAACATCGCACAAGTAATCTTGTTTTCGCTGTGCGTTGAGGCGCTTCATCAGTTCTACAAAGAAAGCCGTTTCTTCGGCAGCTCAGATAGGCTGTATATCTTCCATATTTAACAGAATTTCCCAATTTCCGTGGGCAGATTCTGATAAAGTGGATTAATACTCGGGAAAAATACCGAAAGCGGAAGCATGGATGGTTCCCACTCAGTCCCATACGCGCTCGGTTGCCGAGTCCCCTGGGGATTGTGGAGAAGAGAAGGACAGTCTCTACCTGTCACTGCCATTTTTTCTCTGGTATGGTTGTTTTGTAGATCCATTACTAAAGGAAGTTGAAGTATTTTCCACGGAGAGCAGTGAGATTTGTCTCCGACAGTTGACTGCAGAGTGTAATGGTGTAGTTCGCCTTTTAAAATCTTGCTTAAGAGCAGAAATTTTCTACGGAGTTTTTCTCTTAGACCTTGCGCTCTTGGTCCATGGAAAATATGGCGTCTTTAGTGGCATTTCTTGAGAAAGGGTTCGATGGCACTTTTATTCACCTACCAGCACCATAAATCGAGAGACCACAGGGTCCGTTAGGTGGGAAAAATTACTCAAATTATGAATCAAGATCCTCCTGGCCGTGAGAGATGAAATTCTAGGATTTTCTCGGATTTCCATGACTCAAATGAACCCTGGACCTTGCACCCTAGCACCATTCAATAAAACTTAATATGACTTGAACTGTAAGGGAAGGGGGAGACATATTAGCTACAATCTAAAAAAACATCTATTGTAAATTGGTTATATCAACTAAGTTGAAATTGTAAATTGGCCACCGTACGTAAAGAGTTAAAAAGCTGACTTTTCGAGCGTTAGTCTGATGATGTTGATAAGCTCTTCTTAAAAGTATTCCTCAGCGAGATAAAAGGTTGAAATACAACGTTCATATGTGACATTTTTGGTTCCAAAAACTGCCCTGAAACAGTTTTAAAGCTCGGTATGATCATATACCTCCCTGCAGCGATTAATTCCTAGGCATTTTCCTGGACCACTTCCACAGCAGATCGGAATTCCAAAACAACAGATCCTGAGATCTCCTAAAATCGGATAATCCTTTCGCGATTCTCTTTCATGTCGCTCTAAAAAAGCTTGAAAAAGATCGGACTTACGGCGGAAAGCACGTTTCTGTGAGGCTTTAACTCTCTGTTATCTTTGGAAACCAAAGTAATGTCGCACAAATAATCTTGTCTTCAATGAGTGTTTTGGGCGCTTCATCAATTCCATACAGAACAACGCTTGTTCCGCAGCTGAGATAGGTCTAATATCTTCCACCGTTAACAGAATATCCTTATTTCCTCGTACACTAGAATCCGCTCAAATGTTTCTCATAATGAGGAACACACGGAAAATATATTGAAAGTGGAAGTATAGCTGATATCCAGTTTTCTTTTTCAGCTCCCGAGTCCCTGGGCTGGGGAGTTCTGGAGACGAGAAGATATGAGAGCAAGCAAGCTATCATCAGCTATGGTAAAAAGATACAGGTACAGGTCAACCAAACATTTTACTGGTTCTGAAGAGGACAAGCGTTACTGGTCGAAATACAGTTTGCCCCGGCATTGCAAGATTACGTTAACTCTGACGTGACTCGGGTACGAACATAGCTCAGACAACAGAGATTCGACCAGGTTTTATTCCGTTGTAGGTTTATCTACACATCTTTGCTTAACTGTGACCATTCTTTGCTTTAGAATTAAACTCAGTAATCATTAAATTAATTTATACCTGTGTTTAATCCGTTTAGGAAGCCTAATTTTTTCAGACGTACGGCTTGTTCATTTACATGTCGCTTTTTCCAAGCCGTTTTCGTAACTTTTAGATTGCCATTTAAATAGTGCTTACATAGCGTGTGTTCGAAAGATTCAACTCCTACTTTTAAACACGAAGGCGCGCTACTGAAACGAGCCTTAGGTCCCACTGGACCATTTGTCAATCAACCGTCGGGTGATGTAGAACTCTCAGAGTCAAGTCAGCTTGAGCTACAGCTACTCCAAAGCAGTGAGCAGCGGGCGCATTCCTCAAAATTGTTTTATGCCTTCATTACAATACAAGAATTTTTGAGATTTGTATTTCCTTTCTCCAATGGAAACTGTCTTCATTTGTGGCGGTAAATTTGAGATCGAAGTAGGTGGTTCGCACGTTACCTCATGCCACCATGCTGGTGGAAGTAAACAATAGATATCTCATTAGCTCCTTTTGTTCGTCTACCAGCATTTACATTTGATCCACACACGTCAACGGTGAGTGACAAATGAGCCTAGGTCTTCCCAGGGAAGACTTCCTTATATAGCGCGCCTTCGTGTTTAAGTGGCATAACACACAGGGGTAGGATTCACTACTTACTAAGATTTTCTTTACTTGTTTGTTTTTGCATTCAGATTTTCGTGTTTAAGAAACGGTGTTTCTGACTGTCAATCAAATTCTCCTTGTCAGCTCCATAGGAAATGTAAATAGAACAGTGTGGAGAATATGAATACTACTGTTAAGGTATAAAGGGTTTACGGCAGTTTTTCAGTTTGGACCAATTGCTGTTGTGGCATTTTATTTCTATGACCACTTTGGTTTCTCTGTTTCCAACAAGCCCCTACACACCCCCTGTGTAAAACAAAGCTGGTAGTGTCTTATCCTAACAAGCAATCAGTGTTAAAGGTAGTAAGCTACCAAAGGTTTCCAAAACCATATGCACTTCGTTTTATTTAACCAGAGTACAGATTCGAGTATTCTTATCAATCAGGAACAGCCAAAATGGCTCTCAGAACTGTGCTTTCCCGCGCTTGTCGGTGCAGGTTACATTTTTCCCACGCAAACAACGCTTAACGCGTTTGGTCTGGTCAGTGGTGCATTTACTCTAACGACGAATCAAGGATTCCTTTCTTCTTATTCGCTGACATATGTCTGTTTATTTAATCCGTCATTCAACTTATTCGTGAAAAATACGATTTAAGAGTGATCTAATCCATAATCCATAATTATGTAAGTTCTTATAGAGCAACCTGTACCCAGATTTTGAAAACTGCTAGGGGACCCATTCTCCTGCATTCTGCAATTCGCTGAGCTCAACAGGTTTCAAATGTAACTGATTGCTCAATGGTGACCATATTCTACTCATCTACAGTAAGCTAGTCTGTCCGTTAAGCCGGACCTGTTTCGTCTTCTTTTTGACTTCAGAGGCAGTCAGCGTGAAAAATGCGGAGCAGTCAAGTATACATTTCGAAGAAACTAGGCTCAACAATGTTTAGGTTGTCTCGTAATTCTCTGGAGAGCCTCAGAACAGAGGCAGTGAATTCACTTTTATTTTCTGGGTCGATCTTCGTCACTGGTATGGTTGTTATGTGGATCCATTGTTCGTTCGGCAGGTGAAAATATTCAACACTCAGTTCACTTTGGCCCTTCTGATTTCTTCCACCCAGTAAGTACAGCTTTCCATTCAAACAAACCATACTGCCGTCATAACGTGGAACATTCAAGTTCGCAATACGTTGCCACTCATTTGTCGACGTTTTGTACATCTCACAAGTTTGTAATCTCCCTCTCCCGCTTATTTCTCCTGCAAAGAAGATTTTCTCTTGAGAGGCCACTCCAAAAGCTTGGCTTCTTCCTTCTAGCATGTCAGCGATTTCCTCCCACTTATTCTCCACGGTGTGAAATCTCTCAGCTTTTGCGACGTGGTCCTCACTATGGTCTCGATTCCTTCCACCAAATACATACAGATGGCTTCCGGCTGCAACAACACAAGCATCCACTCCACACTGTCCACGAGATAAGATAAGTTTCTCCCATGTACACTGCTTTACATTGTACCTCCTCGTAATAGTTGTCCAGTTAAATCTGTTAAATTCAACAGCATAAATTTTTCCTTCAAGAACGGCCAGCTTTGCAGAACCTGCGTGCAAGTTTAGCTCGGACCAAACGTTAAAAACAGGATCGTATCTCTCTGTATTTTGGTACATGTAACGGGTGAAGGCAAACAACTGATTACGGAATTTTATCATCTGAGTTGCAGAGGCGTTAGTGTCCTTTAGACCATCTGGTAAGCGCTTCCACAGGTCCTCTTCAGGGAGATAACAAAAAGTGTACTTGCCACCACTAGCAACAATAACACGTGTATCATATGCTTTTCTCGGTGACTTCGGGAGATCATCTTCATCGGCAAAAGTGGCCATCTTTATTGTAGCATCTAACGTCAGCCTCACCAAACAGCACTGTCACGAACAAATTCGTTTGTCACGACATCCTCCAGACAGTCACGCGAAAAAAATACAGTCCAACGTGACTAAACAATTCTTCAAATGCTGCTTTTCGCTCGTCCTTCCTGAAGTTTACCCAGTCTAATATGATTTTTAAAACATCAGCTTCCTCTTTAACTGTTATCTCATCAGACGAAATCCATCTCTCGATCTCTTTAGCTTCCAAGTGCAAAAAATCATCCATTTTTGCCACAGTATCAATGTTCTCGTTAATAAAACGCCTACTGGCGTTTCTAAGCTCGTCACAATCGTATTTCTCAGCGAAGTAAAAGGTTGAAATGCAGTTAAGTTTGGACATTTCTCGTTCTAAAGATCGACCAGAAACAGTTTTCAAGCTCGGTATGATCAAATAATTCCCAGCGGCGATCAGTTCCTTAGCATTCTCCTGAGTTACTTCCACAGTTCCGGTGTAGATGAATTCCAAAACATCTTCCATAACAGATCCTGAGATCTCCTCAAATCGAATAATCTCTTCTCGAATCTCCTTCATGTCGCTCTGAAGAAGCTTGAAAAAGAACGGACTTGCGGCGGAAAGAACATTTCTGTGAGCCTTTAACTCACTGTCGTCTTTGGAAACCAAACTAATGTCGCACAAATAATCTTGTTTTCGCTGAAAGTTGAGGCGCTTCATCAATTCCACACAGAGAGAAGTTTGCTCAAGGGCTGTAATTCTTCCATTTTCATAGAATATCCTTCTTTCCGGGGACAGATCCCTCCAATTTATCTCCCAGTGATGAACAGTGATGTGGAAGAGGAAGTTCTTACCTCGTTCCCATTCTCCTTCTCGTCTCATCGAGTTTCAGCCCAACAATCACTCTAGAGACTCTGGAGACGAGTTCAACGAACAAGACTTACAATAGTTCTAAGGAAGTGAGCCTTGGTGATTCTAAAAAATTCTAGGGGAAATAGTCTCCCGATAAAAATTTCTGAAAAGCTAAGTCTATACCTCTTTGCTCAACCGTTTATAGGAAACGCTTGAGTAAACTGCAAGGAGATGGAGTAAACTACAAGGAGACGGAACATCTGGTCGAAGACATAATGAATATTTCAACTGGATATGAGTGCTGCCCTGGGCGATTTACATAAGGTACAAGTCGAAATATTGACTGATTAAAAAGACTGTTTGCTGTTTTACTGTATCAGCAATTTATTGGTTGATTTACACATTACACACAAGTCTAGTGCATGCATCTCTACAAAAATAGATCCAGCAATATGAGAGAGACTGTAGAAGTATATTAGGTTATTCGTTTAATTTGCTTTTTTTTTAATAATTGTTTTAGCCGTGTATGTGGTATCATTATTTTATGTAGTAGAAACAAACAGAGCACAAAACCAGCTTTGGGGTAAAAAATTTATCACGTTTGTATGCTCACTTTTGGTTAACTATGAAATTTTTTCAATTGAATTTCTTGACGATCACTTAAGCTCCACTTTGCTTCACAACTCTTGGCTTTTTGGGGGGGGGGGGGTTTAATCATTAGTGTTAGTAATTCAAATTTAACGAAAATTTTTCCTGATTTGTTACACTTTCTGATAATCTTGACAAGCTGATGTGAGAGGGCTGAACAAGTTGAGGTGTTCAGAAAAAGCCACCCCTAAGTTTCTCATGTACACATTAATGACTTTAATGAATATATAGATCCTGGTACACAGTCATTAGAAACAACTGAGTAATTTTCAGTCAGGTGTGTGGAATTTTAAAGTGTTCGAGCATGTTTAAGCATGTGATAGTATTAAAGATTTTTCTGAATTTATTTTGTACCAAATTCTAGCAATCAATCTTTCAGTGCATTGAAACCACTGAAATTGGACTCAAATGGGGGGAGGGGGGAGGGGGATTTAAGTTATGGTTTTTGAAAAAGCGGGAGCCTGTGTGCTGGGAAGGTTGGCACCAGTACAAATAATTGTGAATTCATTTGACAAAATTGCCATTTCTCGTCTATTTTGAAGTTGTTTTCATCATTTTGAATGAACTAATCTTTACAGCATCTGCTCTCACATTAGATTAAAGTTATTCAATTAATGCAAGTATCAGGGAAAACAGACCTCACCTGTTTGCGAAACCTGCAACAAATAATTTTATAGTGGAATTGACATTCCTCAGAGCTTGACCAGAAGCCTCTTTCTAATCCATGTATTTTCTCATTTGATCAGGGGCTCTTTCTCCTGACATGCATTTAAATATGCTTGTGGAAAGAGCCCTGGACCGAAGTTAAAAACTCCTTTGGAAATACCACTGCAATCAATCCTTTATGCCTTAACATCAGTATGCACGTTCTCTATACAGTTCTATATTCATTTCCTAGGCTGCTGATAAGGAGAATTTGTGGAGAAATCAAGAGCTTTGGTTGATCATTTCCTCAATTCTCCTGATCTTAATGAGTGATTCAGTAATAATATTGTTATTTGCACAACACATCTTATTTTAGTTTGCTTAGTCATTACTTGTTATCAGTTTGTTGCATTTAAGTTTTATTATTCACGCCATGATTGCTAGGAATCAAATTTTGTTAATAATTATATAACCTTTGAAATCGATATAATCAGCCACACTACTACATTTTTATTTGTTAAGTGATCCGTTGTTGTTTCGCCATCTTAAGTTCTCAAAGCTATTTTTTTTGTATTGATTGCTACCCGCAGGAGCAAGATCAAAGTAAGTCTGATCACATCATCAGTTGTAATCATTTTGTTTTATTTATAAAATTGTGTTCCTTATCAGTGTCCTTGATCTACATGTTGTAGCATTAGCTTACATTAGCCTTTCCCTTTTCTCTTTTTATCGTTTGACTTTAGTTTGAACCACACTCACATTTACAACTTCAATTTTGTCATCCGTTCCCTGTACTGTTTTGATTCACCACTTTTTCTAATAAATACTCTGCTTATTCAACCCTTCAACATGTGTTGAATTACTTGACCTCCCGGGGTCAAATTCTCCCATCACAGTCTACACGTGGCTTTGTCCTGGAAAGTCATAGATTTAGATAGGAGAAATTAGATGCTGGTCACTCTTAGGGATATAATGACCAGATTATGCATTTATACTATTACAACTTAATTAAACAATAAGCAATTATTGAAGGAGGTTGAGCATGATATCATGGATTATCAATGCAGAGGTCTTAGTTAATATCTGCCAAAGGCAAAGGCTGAGGCAGATAACACAGATAAAAGGTTTGACAAATCATGGTATCATGCAAAACCCAAGTTCAATATTATTGTTTTATTATACATTCCTTAAACAATCTGCAAAAGAATACACCTCTCTGAGTTTGCAAAAGTTTGAGAATTCTAACACAAGTGAGGGACTTACAGACTAGGCAGACTTTGAACTTGACATGATAACCCAATATCTGCAGCAGATATTGGGTTATCATTGTTACCGCTGGGTTTCACTTTCCCCAGCTGGGTCCCCTGCGGAGGCGCTTGACTTTCGGGCATGCGCGTGAGTGGCCTTCGAGTAAAAACCACGAGGGCCACCGAGTTTTTACCTGAATTCAAGCTGAATTCGATCTGAATTCGATAGTTTAGTGCTGAATTTTGAGTTCACCTCACGGTGCCTCGTGTAAGAGTAAACGGTTAACTTTATGGTTCGTCTTCACTCGTATTTTCTAAATGGTAGACTTTACGGTTAGACTTTACTCGCATTTACAATCATCATTCACAGGGTATTGTATAGTGACAGTATCCTCTGGACCAATCAGAGTTGTCATAGTAAGTCTAATGCATAATAATAGTCAATAAGGGTTAACTACAATGATGGCAAATGTCTTAGCATGCTCTTAAACTGTTACTAACTACTCTCATTTATCTTTCCTCCACCCCTCCCCCTCTGAGGACTCTCCTTCATTACAAAGCATAACTACCAAGCAACATCGTTTGGGGGTAAAAGGGGGACTTTCAAGTAAAGTTAGTTGAGTTAAATTATATGAAAAACTATCTTTTGTCACTCATTTTAGTTATACATGTATCAACAGCGAGCATAATGCAAACATCTCTCATTCCCTCAAGATGCTTGAACTCAAGTAACATTTCAACCATGTCAAGTCTGATCTTTGCCAGTGGTACTTTAGTGTCTGCAAGAAACTTGAGGCTGTTATCGAGCAGAGGCTTAAAGCAACTCAGTGTACTGTTATCATAAATAGCTAGCTGAGAAAAAGATTTTGAAAAAGGTGGAATTGGAAAATAATAATACTTATAGTAAATTGGAAAATAGTAATACTTATAATCTTGATACCTAATTAACAGTGATTGCTCACTATTAATACTGTAAAGTTAGGTAACAACTGAATACAAACATTGATATACATATAAAGGGTTTAACATGTTGTGTGAAGGTTGTTTCACGTTAATTAAATACCCTAAAGTCACTTCACAAAAAAAAAAGAGGAAAAATTAAGATATCCGATAACAGAATATTTGCACATAAAAAGTGGGGTAACTTTAAAAATAGGAAACTCTCAGAAAAGCTAGTTCTATGCCTGGCTAATCAGAATTCCTTTTATGTCAATTTACTTAAACAAACATATAGAGAGGCATTAAGCAAGTTAGCCATCTAAATCAATTCAAATAGAAAAACTGATTGTGCTTTGACGATTATTAGTTCTAATGAGTTTTTTGTACTATGTCAATTTTGAATCAAATGACTACTGTTATAATGTTGATGAGTAGTTGAATATACACATGCCAATAAGTTATAGAGGGCTTTAAGGAGTAAACTGTGTTAATGCTGAAACATAAAAAGATGAAAATAGAGAAAAACAGCCATTATTCATAAATTTAACAGTCAATCCCTAAGTTGTGGGACTGAGGTGCTTCTGGTATTTTATGTATCTGCCTTTGAAAAGTCCATTTTATGGTCCACTTTATGTGCTCTATTGCCAGATCAATGTCACCGGCCCAAGCGTGACATTTTTATGAATTAAACTCTTCTGTGTTTTATCTCCATTACTCCTCTATCGCTAGTTTTCCATCTCTATTGTAACAAATCGTCTTCACACAACTATAAAGTGCTCTACAATACGGATTTTCCCAAATCTTTCTCAACTTAAGCCATTAGAATTTTATGTTTGTCAATTCTTAATTCACTCAATTTCTACTCAAGGCAGTGCAAATTTCAGAGGAAAACTTTAATGTCCTCAATCAAGCACACTAAACTAATTACACATGTAATTGATAAACCCAGGAATAATTTCTGTTTTACCACATTGGTATTGTAATGTTGCAATCTGATTGGTTAATTTGCCATCGTCGATAAGAGTACAGTCGACAACGCTTCTTGCGTTAACATATCACGCAACATGTCAGGCACTGCTAGAGTCATTTTATTTGACAACGATATTGTAGTCAAAAACAAGTGGACAGTGATTTTGTGTGGTCTGTACTCTTATTAACGACAATTTCTCATCATAGCTAGTAGTCAAAATTTGTTGCGGATTCACTCGGCAGCACCTCATGAGTCCACAACATTTTGACCACTGTGATGATGAAGGTTATCAATCAAGTCACCCAAGAGTCATCTCACCCGAATTCATGTTCTACCGGAACCTGAGTCATGTTGCCCCCCCCCCCCCAAAAAAAAAATCAAGTCGCCGGAAGAAACAAGTACTTAAAGATCAGACTTTAAGAGTACAGACCATGCTAGACCAATTTTGATTTGTTAACTTTATAATTGTGATAAGTCACCTCCAAAGGAAAAATTAACGAAGGGGCTTCTCACCAACAACACTGAGTTTATTCAGCACACTACTTAGGAACTGGGGGGTAAGGATTTTTGGCTATGTCATGATAAAATTTACCTTTACACGGGGGGATGGGTTGGAGGTTTGTGAGTATCACACGGTTTCCATGGTAAATGGAGGGGGAATCGGTCATCTCCAATAGAAGGGGATTATAAGAAATTGACGGTCATTGAAGGAGAATCATTAGAATACTACATAGCCTATTGAGGGATCTGTTAAATTTAATCATGACATAGCCAAAAATCCTTACCCCCCAGGCGACAAATGATGACAAGTCCCTAATTATTGTGCACGGTCGTCCAGTTAGGGCGCGCTAGTCAGCATTTTTAACTGACTGGGAGACTACACCTCTGTAATACTAAGTTCCTCTAGTGCTCCTTTGGAAAGCCTCATTGCACATCCAATAAACAGATTATATGTTGTGGAGATGCTTTCCAATGGCATGATTGTTTTTTGGATCCATATGTCCTTAGCTGTGTCAAAGCACTCAACACTCAGCTAATTTAGGTTGCCCTTACGAGTCATTCCACCCAATACGTACAGCTTTCCATTCAGTTGTACCATACTAAAATGGTAACGAGGAACGTTTAGGCCTTGAAAACGTTGTCATTCATTTGTTGATATATCATACATCTCGCAAGTAATTAATAATTTTCCTCCGCATAGCCCTCCAGCGACGACGATTTTCTCTCGAGTGGCCACCCCAAAAGCGCCAGCTCTTTCTGCGTTCATATCAGCAATTTCTTCCCATTTCTCCTCCTCAGTGTCAAATCTCTCACCATTTGCGAATTATTCCTGTGTATTTTTCCACCCTTCAATCATATACAGGTGTCTACCAGCTCCAACAACACAAATATTCCCTCTACAATCTTGATCAAACTAGAGATAACTGTCTCCCATCTTCACAGCTCTACATTGTACTTCACGACCGAAAACCCAGTCGAACATGACGAAACAATCCTTCAAATGCTGTTTTTCGCTCATTCTTTCTGAGGTTAACCCAGTCTGATATGATTTTAAAAACATCATCTTCGACTTTAATCTCGTTGGACGAAATCCCCCTCTCGACCTCTTCAGCTTCCAAGTGCAAAAATTCATCCATTTTAACCACGGAATCGATGTTCTCATTAATAAAACGCCTGCTCATGTTGATAAGCTCGTCACAGTCGTATTTCTCAGCGAGGCAAAAGGTTGAAATACAGTTAAGGTTGGACATTCCGCGTCCTAGGGGAATAATGGACATCACGTGACTAAGGTAATTGACACCCTCAGGAAACAGCTATGACGAGTCTCGACTAAAACCTATGGTTAGGGTTGGGATTGCAGAAATCACGTCAGTTCCATTGACCCTTTACCATTATTTTGGGTTAGGGTTAGATTTGGGTTAGGATTAGGGTTTGAGCATCCATAAGTCACGTGACCAGCATTCTCATTACGCTCCAGAACCCTGGGGCGGCTAGCCACACGGCACTGGTCTTGCTGAGCCCAAAACATTTTGCACTGAACCTGATAATTTAAAAACTGACCACCCCCCCTTACCTGCACTTTGTGTTCTAATCCCAAATTGAGCCCTGCAAGGCTTTTGACAACTATCCTCCCCCTCTAAATCCTTATCCTTTGCTACGATTCACACAAAACTTTCTATTTTTACTAGTACCATAACTAGTAAACAGCTTACATAGTTGGCGACATCAAAATAGCAATCCTTGTTGTTCAAGTATGCAGATGACTCCACTCTAATCATTTCGGTTTGGAAGGGTGATAGTGATAGCAATACTGCTGCTCATGTAGTTAATAACTTTACAGAATGGTCTATCGATAATTCCATGAAGTGTAATTTCTCTAAATGTAAATAAATGGTTTTCCGAAAGAAGGGCTACAAAAATGTATTAGAAACAGTACAGAATATCCCCCAATATTCACATCTACGTATTTTGGGGGTTACATTTCAAGAAAATTGTAGGTTCTCTATTCACATCAAGAATAAGTTGGCTGCAGCTAATAAATGCCTATATATTCTTAGAAATCTTAGGAGAGAGGGTTATTGTCAGGCAGAGTTGGATAAATCATTCAGCGCTCTGATTCTGCCTAAACTTACCTATGGAATATCAGTATATGGTTAATCTCCACAAGAACTTACTACCATACAATGCTTCCTGGATCGTTGTTACAAACGTAGATACACGTCTTCTTCGATTTCTATTATCAATTGCTTAGATAAGTCTGATATAGGTATCTTCAAAAAATTAAGCGCGTGGGAACATCATCCATTGCACCACTCCCTTCCCAGGATCAACTCTGCTACCCGTAGGCTTAAGCAAGTTAAGCCAATATATCCACTTTGGAATACTGAGTGTTTTGAAAATTATTTTATTAATAGACTTAGTTTTAAGCATAACTTAGCTGTAAGTAATTAATACATATTTTAGCCCATTACACTTTATATTTAACACTTAATATGTATTTTATCAGTGAAATATGGACCATTTACTTTTACTTTTAGTGACAAAAGGAAGTTTTTATATTGAGAGCGTTTTGACCCAGGACCCTTTTTCGAAGTACCCAAAGTTTTTCTATATTTTCACTGCAAAAGTCACATGCGGCAAAACTTTCTTAGTAATCGTAAATTTAGACTTCACTCTTCGTGTGATAAGCAACGATGATCAGTTTACTCCGACGCTAAAACATCGAAATATGATGTTGTGCTTAAGGGTTTTGACAAATCATAGAATGCACATCTTTACCACGTTCATCGCATATCACAGCTAAATCCAAAACTGTAAATTGTCGGAGAAACTACTCCCCAACAATCTTTAGTTTGTCTTTTAATTCTCTGGGGAGCTTCAGAACAGAGGCAGTGAATGCATTTTTATTTCCATGGTCGAAAGTGTTCGTTACTGGTATGATTGTTTTGTGGATCCATTTTTCGTTTATCGGGTAAAAATATTCAACACTCAGTTCTGTTTCGTTTCTCCAATTTTTTCCACCCAGTACGTACAGCTTTCCATTCAGACAAACCATACTACCGTTAGAACGTGGAACATTCAAGTTCGCAATACATTGCCACTCATCTGTCGACGTAGTGTACATCTCACAAGTTTGTAATCTCCCTTTCCTGCTTATTCCTCCAGCAACGAAGATTTTTTCTTGAGAGGCCACTCCGAAAGCTTGACTTCTTTCTTCTCGCATGTCTGCAATTTCCTCCCACTTGTTCTCCATGGTATCGAATCTCTCAGCTTTGGCAGAGTAATCCCTTGTAATGATCCCACCAAACGTGTACAGATGGCGGCCGGCTGCAACAACACAAGCATTCTCTCTACACTGTCCATGAGATGAATGAAGTGTCTCCCATGTATACTGCTTTAGATTGTATCTCTTCGTAGCAGTTTTCATGAGAAAGCTGTCAACTTCAACAGCATAAATTTCTCCTTTAAGAACGGCTACCTTTGCGGAACTTGCATTCAAGTTTAGCTCAGACCAATTGTTAAAAACAGGATCGTATCTCTCTGAATTTTGATAATCGGAAAAGGCAAGCAACTGATTACGGAATTTTATCATCTGACTTGAGCTGGCGTTTATGTCCCTCATACCATATGGTAAGCGCTTCCACAGGTCCTCTTCAGGTAGATAACAAAAAGTGGACTTGCCACCACGAGCAACAATAACTCGGGTATCATATCCCTTTCTCGGTGACTCCGGGAGATCATCGTCATCGGCAGTAGCTGCCATGTTTGTAAGGGCATCCATGACCAGCTTCACACAAGCAAAATTCTCACACACCAGTTCGTTTGTCACGACATCCTTCAAACAGTCACGCGACAGAAGACTCAGTCGAACGTGATGAAACAATTCTCCAAATGCTGCTCTACGCTCGCTCTTGCTGTGTTCAACCCATTTAAGTATGATCTT